>NC_053425.1:10707840-11007840 GCF_007990345.1 Gossypium hirsutum
GAAATACTACAGACTTACATAAAGCAAGTCGACACCCAAAAATCAGTAAATCAAAAGGAAAATCAGAACAACCGTTTGAATACTATAAAACAAATAAAATAAAAAAAAAAAAAAAAAAAAAAAAAAAAAAAATTTTTACCTTTTCCGCGGTGCCGGCGCCGGCACCGGCGAGCCTCCGGTAGCCGTCCGGTGACCGGCCCTGGCCGGATTCCCCTCTTTCTCTCTCCCTTCTCTCTCCCTCTCTCTTCTTTTTTTCTTTCCCTCTCCCCAAATGATTTTTTGGTTATTTTAGCCTTATAGCCCTCCAAAACGACGTCGTTTGGGGGCTACACTTAAGCCCCAAACGACGTCGTTTGGCCATGCCCGAACCATTCGACCCGACCCGCTAGAGGATCGCGTGTTTCGTTTGAATGGATATTTATGCGCGCAGTCCTTCCGCTTTTTCAGGGTTTTGCAATTAAGTCATTTTCTTGTTTCCAATTTGGCCCCATAATTTCTCGCGCTTTTCGATTTAGTCCCCGCCAATGTGCTGCGTTTAATGGAAAGGAATAATTGTTGTTTCGGTCCCCCAACGTTTCACGCGCGTACAATTAAGTCCCTTTCTTTGTTTTCATTTCAAATTGCCCACAACTTTGTTTTAATTCAATTTTATTCCTTTTTTTCGTTGATTTTTATATCTTTATTAAATATCCTTGTTACTTTATATTATTAGTATTATTAGTATTACCATTATTATATTATGTATAGTATATATTTTATTATGTAGTGTATACATATATATATTTTCATATTTAATATTTTATTCACTTTATTTTAATATTTTATTAATGTTATGTTTGTTTCTTTTATATTCCAATGTTATTATTATTATTATATTTTATTAGTTTATGCTTTGTTATATATTTATATATTATAATACGTATATATACTTGATATATTGTATATACCTCGGTAATATTATTACTAGTTTTTAATATACGCATATATTACCTAAATATTTAGTATTATTATATTCTTCATGTATTATATATATGTGTTCTTAATACTATACTTTATTGTGTCATGTTTTTTATGTTGTATTATTATATTTTAATATTATATTATATAATATATACATATATCTTTTATATATATTATCATTGTATATATTTTAATATTATTAGTTATATTTTTCTTTTACACTATTATAACATATTCTAATATTATATTGTATATACTACTGTTTATATATATATATATATGTATGTATGTATTTATGTAGTGTACAAATAGTTTATTATTATTTTATCATTTCTAAGGTATGCATATACTGTATATGTTCTATGCGTGTTGTATGGATTTTTAATATTGCTATATATACATATATCGTACGCACGCATCTTAATATTATTATTACGTGTATACATTCATTATTTCATTTCGTGTTCAATTCCATTATTACATTATACATTCATCTTTTCTAATATGTTGTCACCTCGATTATCTGTTCAATATATTCCTAGCTCTTTCATTATCGATTTTATTTCATATTATTTTACTTTGCATTATTTCGAAAATATTCTTATTCATGATTTAAATCAATTTCAATAATCAAGAATGTACGATTTAACATTAAGTCATCGAGTTCATCGCTATGTTGGGTGAACGTCAATTGACTCGTGTTAAAAAGGCATACCCTCTCAAAACCGGAATAAACTAAAATTCTCGTTTTTTTTGATCATAACTAAACTTTACATTGAGTTCGCATTTTTGAAAATTAAGACACATGTGTTTAACGAGATACAATTTTGGGCGTCGCGAGGGTGCTAATACCTTCCTCGCGCGTAACCGACTCCCGAACCCTAATTTCTTTGGATTTCACGCAGACCTAAAATTACCTCTTTTAGAAAAGCTTAAAAATAAAGTTTTCTAAAAAAGGAGAATTTTGTAGGTGTCCGATCACACCTAGGAAAAGGATCGGTGGCGACTCCCTCTTTATTTAAAATCAAACTTCAGTTTTCAAACTTTTCACTAGATTGCCACAATTAGCGACCAAGCTAAGCTAAATTTTTACGTCGCTACCGCTGGCGACTCCACTGGGAAAGCCTTTGAGAGTCGTGTCTGGAATTAAACACGTTTTGTCAAAATTTTCAAATTTCCTTGTTCAAAGTAAATATTTGGTCGTGATCCGAAATCTCTTTTCAAATTCATGCATTGTATCGTGCTGTAAATATTTCTTTAACTTGCTTATTTGGTTGTTTTTCAGTTTTTAATTTTTATGGTTTTAATTTTGGTTTAGTTTCTTTAAATAAACGTAAAGGTTTACAGTTTCTCCCCACACACCGTGCACGTGCATTTTTGTTGCATAACATGAGCTCTATACCCGGGCTCCGTCCTGTTAAGAGAAAGTAACGCTACGCCTTCGTGAGTTAACTCGTTCCTCCGCACAGGCTAGTGAATACTTTCGGGTTACATAGACTTATGCTTTCGTGAGTTAACTTGTCCCTCCGCATAGGCATAAGTAAATGTAATCCCTCGAATTGATCTCGTAAGCCTGTGATGGCTATGACCGAGGCTCCGTGTTAATCTTAGCAGATGATAGTACGGGCAATTCGAGTACCTATCTAGAACCAAACCGCATATAATGAACCATACGAGCTATCCAATTAGAGCCATGCCGAACCTCTGTCCGCTTATAGTCATCAAAATAATACACGGGAAAATGCCTTTTGCCTTTCATTTACACTGTTTATGCAAAATAATTGGATTGGGTAGTTTAATTTGTTTTCAAATTATATTTGTTGTGTTTACTAACCAAGTTTGTTTTTTTACTTTTATTTTCATCATGCATCATAGCATCATATTAGGAAGTGTTGATTAAAAGTTGGTTGCCAAAAAAACGGGTTTCTGATGGAGGAGTCAATTACACAAATAACCGAGAAGATGCCGTGGTTCGGGACTGGTCTCTAAAAATTCAAAAAGAAAAGGGGGATAGTCTAGTGGAAGGGTGTATTGCCAATTTGCCGACATATAACTGTAATGTTCGCCAAAATAACCTGAGGATTTGGTTCGAATTGGAATCAGTGGGATTCAGACACTAGAGGCATTTTCACTGAAAGGTATGGAGATATAGCTCACCTGATCACCATCCGTGTAGACGAACAGTTGATTCAAGCCATGGTTCGGTTCTGGGACCCAGCTTATCAGTGTTTCACCTTCAATCAAGAAGACATGACTCCAACCATAGAAGAGTATGCTGCTTTACTCCGCATTGACAATGTACAATTCGGCAAAATATATGTGAAGGAGCCTAAGCCGATGACCTTCAAGAAAAAGTTAGTGAGACTGACAGACATGACTGATGCATGGGCCGAAAAACAGATAAAGAAGAAGAATGAAACCATTTGCATTCCATGGTCCTCCCTACGAGATTTGGCTCTGAACCATCCCAACATGCTGAAAAGGGTAAATTTATTCGCTTTGGCCATTTACGGTTTGGTCATTTTCCCAAAAGTTCTCAGACATCTCGAAGTTGCAGTAGTTGATTTCTTCGAAAGGTTAAACAAGGAATCACCTGTCCCGACCTCCTAGCCGAGACCTTCAGGTCCCTGAGTAGTTGTCGAAGAAAGGGGAGGGACGATTTATCGGATGCGCGCAGTTGCTCAATGTTTGGATTTTGAGTCACTTCTGGAAGGTAGAGCGCACTCCGTTCCATATGTTTTCTAAAACATTCTCCCCGCTAGAAGCTTACCTCAAGAAAGAATGGCCGAAGGAAGTCACCGAGCAACATTGGGTATCAGTTTTTCAGAATCTTCGCGCCGAGAATATAACATGGAGAGCACCCTGGATCCGTCCTTCAGTTCTGCTATACAAATGTGGAAGCCAAGATTGGGTACCTCTACTCGGGTTATGGGAGGAGTTGGATATGCCCCGCTATTAGTCCAAAGGCAGTTTTCTTCGCGACAATTCCCCCCCGCAACTGGAGGATTAGCACAGTTCGAGTTCGCTTTCGCGGGTGAAGGATATATGAAGAGAGTCCGAGACACTGCAAAGTATTGGAAGGAAATTCATTTCATGGAATTAGCTTTGTATGCTGATACCCTTACCCAAGATTACGACATATGGAGGAAGCAACGGGTAAATAGTCAGCAAATCTCATCAACAAACTACACCATCCAGAATCCTTTCTCGGAGGAAACGCCGTCTGAGCTAGAAATGGCAAGACAAGAATTCGAACGAGAAAAGGCCAAGATGTCTCGGGACCTTAGTGCCCTTCAAGAAGAAAACTATCAACTGAAGATTGAAGTTCAGGTTGAAAGGTCCAGGACTGAAAAAGTACAAAGAGAAGCCGAGATTGTGAGAAACGACTTAAGGGACCTTCATTTGGAAAACAAGAAATTAAGAAACACTATAAAGAATAGCGGGTTGGGCAAGTCGACAGCAGAATGGAAGGAAGAAATTAGCAATATCAAGGGAGGAAAGGAGTTTTGGAAGGGAAAAGCAAAGAAAGAGGAGGAAAAGGTGCCGCGCGCTGTGATAGAGTTAAGAAGGAAGAACACCGAGTATGAAATAGTGGCTGCAAAATTGGCGAATAGTCAGTCTGAACATCAAGAATTAAAAAGGAAAACACGAGATCTAGAAAATATGTTGCAATCTCGTCAACAACAATTAGATAACCTCTTGAAGGCTCTAGAAGAAAAGAGTGAGCAGTACGATAAGGACATTCACGCGTATGAAGGAACCCTCAAAGAAAAAGAAATGCAACTTGACTTCTTGATCAATGAAATTCGTATAGCGGCTATGCAAGTTGTTCAATTATCAGATGAAGCCGAAGTTCTCAGTTGCCAATTCCCTCCAAGCCAAAGATCGAGCATATCAGAGTTTTTAGAGCAAGTGAAGAAACAATGCAATGTGGCTAGGAAATTTGTGTAACTGAGAACTTTGTGTAATAGACTATGTTGATAAATGAAATGCCTAAATATGGGGCTATCTTGAAATCAACACCAATTTCTTGCATTTCATTCATAACTGACATTCATTTGATATTCATGCATTCATTCATGCATCAGTTCATTCATTGCATATCCCATACTCGTTCGCTGAGGTTAAAACGTACAATTCGCAGTTGCTAGACTTCAAGACTGGAACCACGTCATCCGTATAAAACACGCCGACAAGCTAGAGTAATGGAGAATGAATTCAATGAGAAAATTGAAAGGATGGAAAGGGCTCAAAAGGAATTACAAGAGCAACTGGCCAAATCGCAACAAGAGACGAGAGACCTAATGGTGAGATCTCGAGAGGAATCACTCGAGCAAAGAGATCAGATGGCTAAAATGATGGAGATGATGACAACTTTGGTCAAAGAAAAATGGCCCATGCAGAACCCCGATGTTATGGAACCTCGGTCAAGAATTCACCACGATCAGGATCCACTCTATCCCCCGGGATTCACTCCACCGCCCGCATATACAATACAAAGAGGGTATACTCAAGAGGAACCCACTGGCTTGGAACATCGACCTATGCCACCTGCTCTACCCACTAATTTGGGGCAAGGAATGTTAGCGTCGAACCCAGGGGCTAGTCCTGCTAATCCACTAGTTCCAGATCTGGATGACCCAGCAGAGGTAGCTAAGTTGAAATTGGATAACCATGACGCAAAATATAGGAGTCTAGAGGAAAGACTCAAAGCAATAGAAGGCACTGAAGTCTTCTCCGCACTAGGTGCCAAGGAACTCAGTTTGGTACCTGATCTAATTTTGCCCCCGAAGTTCAAAGTGCCTGATTTTGAGAAGTATGATGGGACAAGGTGCCCAAAAGCACATCTCATTATGTTCTGTCCAAAATGACCGGTTATGTGAACGAGGATAAACTACTCATAATTGCTTTCAAGATAGTCTAACAGGGTCAACTCTTCGGTGGTACAATCAACTTAGTAGAGAAAAGATTCGATCCTGGAAGGACTTGGCGTCAGCATTTTGCGAACAGTACAAGCATGTATCGGATATGGTGCCAGACCGTATGACCTTGCAAATGATGGAGAAAAAGCCATCAGAGACCTTTAGACAGTATGCGCAGAGATGGAGAGACGTCTCAGCTCAAATGGAACCCCCACTAACAAAAACGGAGATAACCGTTCTCTTTATCAATACTTTAAAGGCACCGTTTTATGACAAATTAGTGGGAAGTGCCACGAAAGATTTCGCGGATATTGTAATATCCGGTGAACTCATAGAGAATGCCGTCAAGAGCGGTAGAATAGAAGGATCAGAAGGCTCAAGAAAAGCAGCACCCTTAAGGAAGAAAGAGCCAGAAGCCCACATGGTGGGAACTGGGAGTCGTTACATTCCCAATTCGTATCCTAACCAACCCCGACCTTGAAATTATCCACCCCTGAATTCCTATTATCCCCCTCAAACCCCTTACTACCAAGCACCACATCCGTCCTGCCCTGTATACGCCACGAACAACCAAAGGCCCGTCACCACTTTCCCACAAAACACGGTACCCGCCCAAAGCCAATCAAGGCATAATCCCGAGAGACCGCAATTTACCCCCATCCCTGTGTCGTATAGGGAATTGTACCCAAAACTTTTAGAAAAATAGCTAATTTCTCCCCATTACATGGCACCCCTTAAACCTCCATACCCAAAGTGGTACGATCCAAACGCTAGTTGTGCATACCACGCAGGGAACCAAGGGCACTCTACTGAGAACTGTCTCGCTTTCAAAAGGAGAGTTCAAGGACTCATTGACGCGGGTATCCTACGATTCGATAGTGCTAGTAACGCCACGGGGAACCTGTTCCCTAACCATACCGAAGGGAATGTGAGCACAGTGGGGAAAGAGGATGAATGGAAGGTCAGAAGATGTGTATCAGAAATAAGGACGCCTCTACAGAAAATCTGGGAGGTATTGGTTAAGAAAGGATTGCTCTGTCACTCTGATAGAATTTTTGGAGAAGAAGGTCAAAGTTTTTGCAATTTTCATGGGATTGTTGGACATGACATTCAGTCATGTGAGGACTTTAAAAGGTTACTTCAAGACCGGATGGATAATAAGGAGATCAAGGTCCTTAACAAGAGTGAAGATGCCAACGAAAGAGAAGTATGCGTCTCTGATAGCCAATCATCAGGGCCCCCTTATAGTGCTGATCGACCGTTGGTAATTTATTACGACACGATGAGAGAGCCATTGAAACCACAGATGGTAATTGAAGTACCATCTCCTTTCCCATATAAGGACAATAAAATAGTACCGTGGAAATATGATGTTAATATCGTTACACCGGAAGTTGAAAAGTCCAAAGCCATAATTGAAGATGTTGGGGAGGTGGGTCATTTTACTCGAAGTGGACGATGCTACTCTAAAGAAGTTGAACCGGTAAAGAAAAGTAGCGACTCGAAGCAAAAAGGGAAAGCAGTGATGTACGAGGTCGAAGTTGAGCAAGAAATTCCACCCGTGTAAGAAACTAAAAAGCCTGTGAATGAGGAAGAAGCTAAAGAATTCTTGAAATTTATTAAGCACAGCGAATATAGTGTGGTGGAACAATTGAGCAAGCAGCCAGCACGAATCTCAGTTCTATCTCTACTGTTAAATTCAGAGCCACACCGAAACGCTTTATTGAAGGTGTTAAATCAAGCTTACGTGGCCAACAACATATCTGTCGAAAAGCTTGATAGGTGGGTAAACAATCTGAATGCAGACAACTTCATCTCTTTTAGTGATGATGAGATACCGCCAAATGGTAGAGGCTCGGTGAAAGCGCTGCATATCACGACCCGCTGCAAGGGCTACATAATACCGAACGTACTCATCGATAATGGGTCAGCGATAAATGTTATGCCATTGGCTACGCTTTCCAAAATACCGATGGATTTGTCCTACTTAAAGCCCTGTCATTCCACGGTAAGGGCATTCGACGGGACGAGGCGCGAAGTCATGGGAAAGATCGAAATCCCTTTGGAAGTGGGTCCCTACATCTATGAGGTCGAATTCCAAGTCATGGACATTACACACTCTTATAACTGCCTTTTGGGAAGACCTTGGATTCATTCTGCTGGAGCAGTCCCATCATCCCTCCATCAAAAGGTGAAATTCATCATGGATGGCTGTTTGGTCACAGTCGAGGGTAAAGAAGACATCGTCGCATCTATCTCTGCTGATGCGCCATACCTGGAAGTAAGCAAGGACGCAGTGGAATGTTCCTTTCGATCCCTTGAATTCATCAATGCCACTTTCGTCGTTGAGGGAAATAGAATTCCGATGCCAAAACTGTCGAGAAATACCAGAATGGGTGTCAAGTTGACCGTAGGAAGGGGAGCTCATGCGAGAAGAGGTTTAGGGAGACATCTGCAAGGAATAGTGAGGGCTTTAAAGCCAGTGTAGCACAAGGCCCAATACGGTTTGGGGTTTCAGCCTGACATGCGCCAAAGAAGAAGACAGTGGAAGAAGGATCAAGAGAGAAGAATTGTAAGAACTTTGGGCCGAGAACCAGAATGGGAACCAATAGAGTACCCTCCTTTGTCAAAAACATTTACATCTGCGGGAATGATGTACCCTGGACAAGATGATCCACGAAACATGCTGGGATTAATTGAAGGGGATTTTCAGAATGTCAGTATAAATGTCATTGACAAAGAAGCTGGTGCAAGTAAAGATGTCTCGAGGATACGCCCTTGCCCTCCTGGTTTCATGTTGAACAATTGGATTGCTGAGGAGCTTCTTGTAGTTTATAAGCCTTCAGAGTAATGCTAAACATCAACCTTCTATTGTGTCCTTAGATATAATAGAATTCTTTTGTAAGAGTTTGCATTCGCTCTTTATCGTTTAAATGAATATCAATGAAGATGCATTTTGTCACGATTTTTCGCATTATCACTAATTTCATAATCATTTTCTCATCCTTACATTTGCCTCATTACCATGACATAACATTTGTTTGTTGTTTCCAATACTTGGATGTCCCCTATAGCTTCCTTTTCCATTCAACTTTCAGGTGCTCAGATATTGACGACATGAATAAGCCCGTTACGAATCTTGAAATTGATTTTGAGAAGGCTGTTTGCTTAGGAGAATTTGAAGCCGAAGAAAATGCTGAAGATTATGTCTCGTCTCCTGAATTGTTAAGGATGGTGGAACAAGAGGATAAACAGGTTCTGCCTTATGAAGAATCTGTGGAAACAATAAATTTGGGCACTGAAGAGAGGAAACAAGAAGTGAAGATTGGGACTTCTATTTCAGAAAGTACCAGGCATAGTTTGATCACTTTACTCCGCGAATACAAAGATGTTTTCGCGTGGTCATACCAGGACATGCCAGGGCTAGATGAAGATTTAGTGGTCCATAAGCTCCCATTAAAGCCAGAATGCAAGCCCATCCAACAAAAATTAAGATGGATGAGGCCCGAAATGCTGTTGAAAATAAAAGAGGAAGTCAAGAAGCAATTTGACGCTGGCTTCCTACAAGCCTCCAAATATCCAGAATGGGTGGCTAACATAGTCCCGGTACCAAAGAAAGATGGAAAAGTACGAATGTGCGTGGATTACCGTGACCTGAATCGAGCAAGCCCAAAAGATAATTTTCCCTTGCCACATATTGACACATTGGTGGACAACACAGCAAAACATTCATTGTTTTCTTTCATGGATGGATTCTCGGGGTATAATCAGATCAAGATGGCCCCTGAGGATATGGAGAAAACTACCTTCATAACAATGTGGGGAACGTTCTGCTACAAGGTGATGCCATTCGGGTTAAAGAATGCTGGGGCAACATATCAGAGGGCTATGGTGACATTATTCCATGACATGATGCATAAGGAAATAGAGGTCTACGTCGATGATATGATTGCTAAATCTCGAGGAGAAGAAGAGCATGTAATGAACCTCAAGAAGTTGTTCGAAAGGCTGAGAAAGTTTTAGCTAAAGCTTAATCCCGCCAAATGTACATTCGGGGCTACCTCGGGAAAGTTGCTAGGCTTCATTGTCAGTGAAAGAGGTATCGAAGTTGATCCAGATAAAATAAAAGCCATCCAAGAATTACCACCTCCGCGCATGCAAAGGGAAGTTAGAGGATTTTTAGGGAGATTAAATTACATCGCCCGATTTATCGCTCAACTTACCAACCAATGCGACCCAATTTTCGACTCCTTCGAAAACATAACCCGGGAGTATGGAACGAGGAGTGCCAAGTGGCCTTCGATAAGATAAAACGGTATCTGTCTAATCCTCCTGTGCTAGTACCATTGACCCCTAGAAAACCCTTAATTTTGTACCTGACCGTGTTTGAAAACTCAATGGGTTGCGTACTGGGGCAACATGATGAGTCAGGGAGAAAAGAAAAGGCGATCTACTACCTCAGCAAAAAGTTCACTGAATATGAGGCAAAATATTCTTCCATTGAGAAATATTGTTGCGCTCTGGTTTGGGTAGCTCGGAGACTCAGACAATATATGTTGTATCACACGACATGGCTAATTTCAAAGCTGGACCCAATAAAATACATGATGGAATCGCCGGCACTATCAGGAAGAATGGCACGATGGCAAATCCTCCTTTCGGAATATGACATTGCCTATGTAAGTCAGAAGTCAATAAAAGGGAGCGCAATAGCTGACTTCTTAGCAACTCGAACGACAGAGGAATATGAGCCTTTAAGATTCGATTTCCCAGACGAAGACTTAATGTGCATCACAAAAATAGAATCCGAGTCATCAAAAGAGAAGTCATGGAAGATGTGCTTTGATGGTGGGTCAAATGCTTTAGGGCATGGAATTGGAGCAATCCTGGTATCACCAGACGGGAATCATTATCCGTTCACTGCAAGACTGAACTTCTTCTGTACCAATAATATCGCAGAATATGAGGCCTGTATCATGGGGCTTCGTGCAGCTATCGAACGAAACATCGAGATCTTGGAGGTGTACGGGGACTCAGCCCTAGTGATTTACCAAATCCGTGGAGAATGGGAAGTGAGGGACTCAAAATTGATTAAGTACAGCGATTTAGTGGCTGGATTGATCAAGGAATTCAAAGAAATAACTTTTCATTACTTCCCACGAGAAGAGAACCAACTGGCTGATGCCCTAGCCACTTTGGCTTCAATGTTCAAAGCAAGTAGAGAAGCAGAAATAACGCCCCTCAAAATGAGCATATACGAGGTCCCTGCACACTGTTGTAGCATTGAGAAAGAAGTAGACGGACGGCCTTGGTTCCATGATATCTTAGAATATATCAAGAATCAAAGGTATCCCGAACAAGCGAATGAGAACGATAAAAGAACAATTAGAAGAATGGCAGTGGGATTTGTTCTTGATGGGGATATCCTGTATAAAAGAGGAAAGGATCAGATGCTTTTGAGATGTGTGGATGATGTTGAAGCCAGAAAAATACTTGAAGAGGTCCATGAGGGAATTTGCGGAACGCATGCCAATGGTTTCAATATGGCCAGAAAGATCATGAGACTCGGTTATTATTGGCTGACAATGGAAAGTGACTGCATCAATTTTGCCAGAAAATGCCACAAATGTCAAATCTACGGCGATAAAATTCATGTAGCCCCTTCACCCCTTCATGTCATGACTTCTCCGTGGCCTTTTTCTATGTGGGGCATGGATGTCATAGGGCCAATTTCTCCAAAAGCTTCAAATGGACATCGATTCATTTTTGTGGTTATCGATTACTTCACAAAATGGATTGAAGTCGCTTCGTTTGCCAATGTGACGAAGACTGCAGTGTGCAAGTTTTTGAAAAAGGAAATCATTTGCCGATATGGTTTGCCTGAAAGAATCATCTCAGATAATGCCACGAATCTGAACAATAAGATGATGAAAGAAGTGTGCGAGCAGTTCCAAATAAAGCATCATAATTCCTCGCCCTATCGCCCAAAGATGAATGGGGCTGTTGAAGCAGCTAACAAGAACATTAAGAGGATCATTGGGAAAATGACTGAGACATATAAAGATTAGCACGAGAAACTTCCATTTGCTTTGTTTGCATATCGCACATCTGTGCGAACATCTACGGGAGCAACTCCTTTCTCTCTAGTCTATGGAATGGAAGCTGTGCTACCTATCGAGGTTGAGATCCCCTCTCTGCGAGTATTGATGGAATCAAAGTTAGAAGAAGCAGAATGGGTTCGAGCTCGATATGATCAGTTGAACCTCATTGAAGAAAAACGTCTAAGGGCAATTTGTCATGGGCAAATGTACCAAAAGAGAATGATCGCAGCCCATGACAAGAAGGTACGACCAAGAGAGTTCCATGAAGGAGAACTCGTTCTGAGAAAGATTCTCCCAATACAAAAAGACCTGCGAGGAAAATGGGCACCAAATTGGGAAGGACCATACGTTGTAAAAAAGGCATTCTCAGGAGGAGCTTTAATCCTTACCGAGATGGACGGGAAGGAGTTACCGAATCCGGTGAATTCAGATGCAGTGAAGAAATATTATGCTTAAGATGAAAACCCGAAAAGGGCATTTTTTAAAAAAAAATTAAAAAAAAGGGATCAGGGCGAAAACCCGAAAAGGGCGTCTTGATTAGTACAAAAAGATTAGGATGAAAACCCGAGAGGGCGTCCTAATGAAACAAACCTGGCGGTCGAACGATAGGTCAAGTAGTGAGACTATAGTATTTGAAGCATTTCTAAAAGCTCGAAATTTTCTACGCAAGAAGCCATGCTCGAAAAGATTATTGATTGAGGAACGTGGAAGAGTTCATGTGTTGAATATCTAGAGCATTTGTATCCGTTGAATACGACCTTTTCTTTCTTTTTGACATTTTTTACTCTCATTGGTCAACTTTCTTTGTTTGCCACATTTGAAATAAAAGAATATGAGATACCAGTTTTGTCCCTACATAACCATTGTTCGTGCATCTCATTAGGTGTTTGTTTACATGATAAATGGTGAAATGACATACTTTGAACAAAAGAAATGTTGAGTATTATCCGGATAAGAATTTGATAAGTGCAAGATCTTCAAAGCAAGAACAAAGTTTAACCAGGGGTAAAAGGGTGATATCTGAGAAACGTCGATTACTTGTAAAGCTCGAAGACAGGTATGAGGCCCGAAGAGAAGGTCGAGAATCAAAGCAATGAACGCAGATCCTCAACAATTGTGGCGAAAAGGACATACGGCCAATATGCTTAAGGAGCACTGCATAATCATGTAGGCATAAAGGCATTTAAGACAAACATGTGCATATCATGATGACATCATGCATGGCATATACAGGTAATCCAGAAAAGCAAGAAATCTTGAATGAGAGTCGCACTGAATCAAAGGAAAAGATACCCGAGTTCTACCAAAGGACTGGTTTTGGTATTTTGATTCATGCTTTCCAAGGAAAATTGACTCATATTGCGAGAGGTGAGTCAAGCCTCAGGTCACGCTGAGGTATTTTAATTCATGTTTTCAAAAACTCAACTCATATTGTGAGAAATGAGTTGAGCCTCAGGTCACACGCTGAGGTATTTTTAGTTTATATTTCAAAAATTGACTCATATTGCGAGAGGTGAGTCAAGCCTCAGGTCACGCTGAGGTATTTTAATTCATGTTTTCAAAAACTCAACTCATATTGTGAGAAATGAGTTGAGCCTCAGGTCACACGCTGAGGTATTTTTAGTTTATGTTTCAAAAATTGACTCATATTGTGAGAGGTGAGTC
This sequence comes from Gossypium hirsutum, assembly GCF_007990345.1. Taxonomy (NCBI): domain Eukaryota; kingdom Viridiplantae; phylum Streptophyta; class Magnoliopsida; order Malvales; family Malvaceae; genus Gossypium; species Gossypium hirsutum. Next base: position 10,721,489 of record NC_053425.1, read on the forward strand.
AAGCCTCAGGTCACGCTGAGGTATTTTAATTCATGTTTTCAAAAACTCAACTCATATTGTGAGAAATGAGTTGAGCCTCAGGTCACACGCTGAGGTATTTTTAGTTTATGTTTCAAAAATTGACTCATATTGCGAGAGGTGAGTCAAGCCTCATGTCACGCTGAGGTATTTTAATTCCTTTTGTTTCAAAAATCAGCTCATATTGCGAGGGGTGAGTTGAGCCTCGGGGCACGCCGAGGTATTTTTAGTTTATGTTTTAAATTGACTCATATTGCGAGAAGTGAGTTAAGCCTTTTAATTTTTGTTTTTCAAAATCAACTCATATTGCGAGAGGTGGGTTGAACCTTTTAATTTCTACGTTTTCTAAATCAACTCATATTGCGAAAAATGAGTTGAGCCTCAGGACACGCTGAGGTAATTTCAATTTCTGTTTTCAAAAATTAACTTATATTGCGAGAGGTGAGTTGAGCCTCAGTTCACATGCTGAAGTATTTTCAATTTCTGTTTTAAAAAAATCAACTCATATTGCGAGAGATGAGTTGAGCTTCAGATTACACACTATGGTATTTTAATTTCAACTCATATTGCGAGAGGTGAGTTGAGCCTCAGGACATGCTGAGGTATTTTCCATTTCTGTTTTTCAATTTATGTTTTCAAAAATCAATTCATATTGCTAGAGGTGAATGGAGCCTCAGGTCATACGCCGAGGTATTTTCAATAGATGTTTTTTCCAATTTCTGCTTCTCAAAAAAAAAAATTTTAACTCATATTGTGAGAAATGAGTTGAGCCTCAAGACACGTTGAGGTATTTTCAGTTTCTGTTTGTCAAGAATCAACTCATATTGCGAGAGGTGGGTTGAACCTTTTAATTTCTACTTTTTCGAAATCAGCTCATATTGCAAGAGGTGAGTTGAGCCTCAGGACACGCTGAGGTATTTTCAATTTTTGTGTTTTAATATCAACTCATATTGCGAGAGGTGAGTTGAGCCTCAGGACACACGCCGAGGTATTTTCAATTAAGCCTTTTGATTTCTATTTTTCAAAAAAATCAACTCATATTGCGAGAGGTGAGTTGAGCCTCAGGTCACACCGAGGTATTTTCCATTTCTGTTTTCATTATTATGTTTTTGAAAGAATCAACTCATATTGCGAGAAATGAGTTGAGCCTCAAGACACATTGAGGTAATTTCAATTTCTGTTTTCAAAATTCAACTCATATTGCGAGAAATGAGTTGAGCCTCAAGACACGTTGAGGTATTTTCAATTTCTGTTTTCAAAATTCAACTCATATTGCGAGAAATGAGTTGAGCCTCAAGACACGTTGAGGTATTTTCAATTTCTGCTTTTCAAAATTCAACTCATATTGCGAGAAATGAGTTGAGCCTCAAGACACGTTGAGGTATTTTCAATTTCTGCTTTTCAAAATTCAACTCATATTGCGAGAAATGAGTTGAGCCTCAAGACACGTTGAGGTATTTTCAATTTCTGCTTTTCAAAATTCAACTCATATTGCGAGAAATGAGTTGGGCTCAAGATCACATGCCGAATAAGAATAAAGATTGAAGTTGATGAAAGACACCAGACTTGGTCTCCCTGAAGCTATAGTGGAACTGGTCAAAAGTTGCAAGTCTTATCTCCCTAAGCAATAGTGGAGCAGACAGAACCACAGATCTTATCTCCCTAAGTAATAATAGAGCAGATCGCATCAAGTCTTATCTCCCTAAGCAGTAGCGGAGTGGACAAAACCACAGATCTTATCTCCCTAAGCATCAGTGGAGCAGACGAAAAAAACCAATCTCGTCCCCATGGAGTTGTAGCAGAGTGGATTAAAGCCACAAGCATATCTCTTTTTGAAGTTGCCGTGAAGTGGATCAAAGCAAGAAGACGCAGTGGACTGAAATGAGGTTACTTGAAGAAGATAAGCACCATAAAGTCAAGACTCGGTGAGACCGGGCAAAATTGGCCTTCTTAGTCTTTGCTCTGTTCTCGTTACACGACAACGAGCAAAGAGGGGCAGCTGTACGAGCCCATTTTGCCCGGGCCCATACCAACAAAATAACTCAAATAATAAACCCAAAAGTAACAGCCCATTTACAAACCCAAAATCTAAAACATTTTTCAGCAAAACTTCAGCAGCAAACCCCAGCTCTCCATGCCACCATGTCGGCCACCATGCCCCTCAGCCTTGGCCACCACGCCCCACGCGTCTGACACTCCCACCAACTCCTCCATGTGCGCCCACCTGTTGATTTTCGTCACCTGCAGAATAAGACAAAAAGAAAGCAAACACTAAGACAGAGGCAGACGGCAGGAAGCAATGGCAAGAAATTTAAAATATTGTATTGAAATGGCTATAAATGCCAGATCTGAATGTAATAGAGGGAGAGGATTTTTATGTTTTTTTTTTGGAGATTTCAAAGGGAAGAATTGGTTGTATTTTGGGGGGACCCTTTTTTTTTCCTCTTCTCTCTTTCGATTTCTTAACCAAAAGCAAACAATTGATATCCGAAATACTACGATCTTAACATCAAAAGGCAGAGATTCGAACACCCAAAAATCAGTAAATCAACAAGTCAAAAATCAGAACTGGAAACCTAAGGTGGTTGTGAATCTATTCTTGTTTTGTCTTTTGTTCTATTTTCCCATATATATATACTAAAAAATATAAAAATAACAATATAATATAAACATAAAAAAATAGAAAAAAATAAAAAAAATATTTTTTACCTTTTCCGCAGTGGCCGGCGCCGGCGCCGGCGAGCCTCCAGTAGCCGTCCGGTGACCGGCCCCTGGCCGGATTCCCCTCTCTTCTCTCTCCCTTCTCTCTTCCCTCTCTCTTCTTTTTTTCCTTTCCCTCTCCCCAAATGATTTTTTTGGTTATTTTAGGCCTTATATAGCCCTCCAAAACGACGTCGTTTTGGGGGCTACACTTAAGCCCCAAAACGACGTCGTTTTGGCCATGCCCGACCCATCCGACCCGACCCGCTAGAGGATCCGCGTGTTTCGTTTGAATGGGATATTTATGCGCGCAGTCCTTCCGCTTTTTCAGGGTTTTGCAATTAAGTCATTTTTCTTGTTTCCAATTTGGCCCCATAATTTCTCGCGCTTTTCGATTTAGTCCCCGCCAATGTGCTGCGTTTTAATGGAAAGGAATAATTGTTGTTTCGGTCCCCCAACGTTTCACGCGCGTACAATTAAGTCCCTTTTCTTTGTTTTCATTTCAAATTGGCCCCACAACTTTGTTTTTAATTCAATTTTAGTCCTTTTTTTTCGTTGATTTTTATATCTTTATTAAATATCCTTGTTACTTTTATATTATTAGTATTATTAGTATTACCATTATTATTATTATTATGTATTAGTATATATTTTTATTATGTACGTGTATACATATATATTTTCATATTTAATATTTTTATTTCACTTTATTTTAATATTTTATTAATGTTATGTTTGTTTCTTTTATATTCCAATGTTATCATTATTATTATTATTATTATTTTTATTAGTTTATGCTTTGTTATATATTTATATATTTATAATACGTATATATACTTGATATATTTGTATATACCTCGGTAATATTATTACTAGTTTTTAATATACGCATATATTACCTAAATATTTTAGTATTATGTATATTCTTCATGTATTATATATATGTGTTCTTAATACTATACTTTATTTGTGTCATGTTTTTTTATGTTGTATTATTATATTTTAATATTATATTATATAATTATATATACATATATCTTTTATATATATTATCATTGTATATATTTTAATATTATTAGTTATATTTTTCTTTTACACTATTATACACATATTTCTAATATTATATTGTATATACTACTGTTTATATATATATATGTATGTATGTATTTATGTAGTGTACAAAATAGTTTTATTATTATTCTTATCATTTCTAAGGTATGCATATACTGTATATGTTCTATGCGTGTTGTATGGATTTTTAATATTGCTATATATACATATATCATCGTACGCACGCATTCTTAATATTATTATTACGTGTATACATTCATTATTTTCATTTCGTGTTCAATTCCATTATTACATTATACCTTCATCTTTTCTAATATTGTTGTCACCTCGATTATCTGTTTCAATATATTCCTAGCTCTTTCATTTATGGATTTTTATTTCATATTATTTTACTTTGCATTATTTCGAAAATATTCTTATTCATGATTTAAATCAATTTCAATAATCAAGGAAATGTACCGATTTAACATTAAGTCATCGAGTTCATCGCTATGTTGGGTGAACGTCAATTGACTCGTGTTAAAAAGGCATACCCTTCTCAAAAACCGGAATAAACTAAAATTTCTCGTTTTTTTTGGATCATAACTAAACTTTACATTGAGTTCGCATTTTTGAAAATTAAGACAACATGTGTTTAACGAGATACCAATTTTGGACGTCGCGAGGGTGCTAATACCTTCCTCGCGCGTAACCGACTCCCGAACCCTAATTTTCTCTGGATTTTCACGCAGACCTAAAATTACCTCTTTTTAGAAAAGCTTAAAAATAAAGTTTTCTAAAAAAGGAGAATTTTGTAGGTGTCCGATCACACCTAGGAAAAGGATCGGTGGCGACTCCCTCTTTATTTTAAAATCAAACTTCAGTTTTCAAACTTTTTCACTAGATTGCCACAATTAGCGACCAAGCTAAGCTAAAATTTTTACGTCGCTACAGACCTACGGCACCTTCCCCGCCGTCTCCTGTCAAGCCATTTCCTCCTTCACCGCCACCACCAACCACTCCTCCTCCTCCTCCGTCTTCTTCTTCGCCTGCACCTGTGAGAGACCAGAATGTGATCAGTTTGGAGTTTCAGAGGAAAAAGGCAAAGGAACTGCAAGATTACTTTAAGCAGAAGAAGCTTGAGGAATCAAATCAAGGGCCTTTCTTTGGCTTCATTGGAAAGAATGAGATTGGTAATGGAAGGTATTTAACGCAATATCCTCTTCATTCTTTTCTTATTGTTTAACACGATGTCAATTGATACCACCAAATAGCACTTTCCAAATACCGGACTAAATTCTACAGGGACCGTAGGCAAATTTTAACCTATTTCTATTATTAACATCCAAGCAAATAACTTGCTATATGATGACTGGTTTTTGGCGATGTTGGTGTACTTGTAGATGGGCAATGTTCGGTTTTGCTGTCGGGATGCTAACGGAGTACGCGACCGGATCGAACTTTGTCGATCAAGTAAAGATCATACTCTCGAATTTCGGGATTATCGATTTGGATTGAAACTCTTTTCCTTGTAACTTTAAATGCTATTTATGTACATTTTTTTTATGATCCAATGTTGTTTTTTTGGTTAACTTGACAAAGTAGTTTACTGTTTTTTTTTGGTTCATCATTGAATTATAACAAGCTATATCCAAAAAGTTCATATTCGAGTCCTTAGGTTGGAGTTAAGTTGGATATAGGAGATGGGATCAGTTGGTTAGCTATGTCAAACATTATTCGACGTAGTTTAATCATGCAAGAATTAACCAAAAAAACAACAGCATATATATAGCCTGCATTGCCTTTTGCTTAAAAGTGCTTGGATTAGGTTTGGGCCCAGCTCAATTTAGATTAATTTTCGGAAAATGAGTTTATTTATTTTTACCTAAGTTGACCCCAATTTAAGAAAGATAAATTTCGATTCTAGTCCATATTTGATTTTTATTAAATTAATTTTTATTTAAAAATTAAATTTTTAAAAAATATAATATATTAAAAAAATATTAAAATAAAAAATTCTACCACATTAAAACATATTTATATTAAAAAAACTATCATAAACATAATAAATATTTTATTGTATTAAATATAAATTTTAAAATTTTATATTTTGGGCTGAGTTATTTAGTTAGGTAATTTTTTTGGGGTTTTGAATAATGAATTTAATTGTTATTAGACTAGTGGTTTAATATAAATATATATAAATATTATTTAAAATGTATAATTAATATAATATTTTTATAAGATAATATATTCGGATTAGGTTGGGCTTAGTTTAGGTAAAAAAATCTTGCCCAAGACTTTACCCATATAAAAAACAAGACTTAAATTTTACCAAGCTTATTTTTGGGTTTCGTATTTTTATCTAAATCCTCCTATATTTTAGAAGAGACTTCAAGGCTGGGCGGGTATCTAACCCATGAACAGGTCTACTTTTACTAGTAAAACAACCTTGCAATTTTGGTCTCTTATGGATTCCACTTAATTATTATAGTTATGTTACTCAAACTTTAATAAAGACGAGTCTCCTCTTATCCAAATGGCAACATACTCAAAACTTACTCGATAGCATGGATATAAGTTTTATATAATTGAAATCGTACAAAACTAATCATAACCTTCAATTTTTAAAGTGATAAATATTATAGGCCGTTTAAACGTATATAAACTCAATTGTTGAAATAATGTGTAAAATTAGAACTCAATTAACATAAATTTAAGTAACTGTAGTTTTAATACATAAATCTTTTGTATATATCTATATTTATATGTATACTAATATTTAATTTTTTTACTGAGTTGCTATCATAGTCAAATTACTAACAACTCAATTGAGAAATTATTAAAAAAAATCATTTATTTTATAAAGTAAATTTTATTATTGTGAAGCGTTTTTTTCTTTTTTTTATATAAATCAATAAAAAAATTATACATATTGAGATTTAAAATCAATAAATAATTTAACTTTACATTTTCAACCAAACTTTCATTTATTTTTACATAATTTTTAATAAATATATATCTCTTACATAAATTTATGCACCAAGTTTGACAAAATGGGAAAGAATAGTGTTTCTCCGTAATTTTTCATATTCGTTTACAACATTAAATTTTAAGAAGAAGAATCTAACGTGTAATTTGATACGTGAACTTTTGATTTGGTGTGGTTTTATATATAAAATTTTAGTTTAATTCAATTTTCATAAATCATTAAAAACATTATCGAATTAGCACTATTTTACATTAATATATTGCATATACAAACATTAATTAAATGCATATATTTATTTCTTTAATATGTACAATTAAATCAAAATTAAAGTTTTATATATACATATCAATCACAATTCAAATTTCATGTATATAATTACATTAAATCAAAAATTATATATAAATTTAATATTTATCCTAATAAAAAATTATTTAATAATAAATAATCTATCCTGAGATAAGGCATGCCACCACATATATAACAACTTGCGAGATGTGAACATAGCAAATTTGTTTTTAATTTCATTGAATTAGTCGAAAGTCTAAAACGTTGACAATTTATATCTTTTAATTTATGCCACTAATAATTCCTTACCATAGAAGTTAACCATAGTTATTTGTAACTTGGTATTTTTTTCTTTATCAATGGTGATCCATTAGTCAAAAGGTGTGATTTTAGTTATATTGAGGGCTAATATAACCTAACTCTCCAATTTATATTTTGAGAATTTTAATTTTAATTTTAGTTTTTTTGGAAATTAAAATATTTGAAATTTAAGATTTTGAATTAATCTTTGGATAATTTAAAATTTTGGATTTGGATATCAATTAATTCTAAGCTTTAATATATATATATATTAAAAAACTAATTATTTAGGAGAATTTTGAACATTGTTCTTTGAACCGGACTAGATGGATCAGTCGAACCGGGAGCCGGCTAGAGTATTGGTATTGAGAAAGGCATTAGACCGATTGATTGGACGGTTGAACCGAATGAATCAATTTTTTTATTTTATATAAATTTTATAATGATTTATTTAATAGAATCGAGTGTACTAATCGAATTGAATTGATTGTATTTAAATAAATGGCCTTGCTTAGGTATTAATTAAAAGTCAAGGGTTTATAAATTAAATTTGTGAAAATTATGGTATGAATGAAAATTTTGAATATTTATATTGTATTAAATTAAATACATGAAGCTTCACCACTATTTACAAAATCGGATTGGACCAGTTGATCAGATCAACTGCACCGGGCATAAGTGGACTTACTTAGGTATAAATTAAAAGTCAAAGGCTTAAAATTAAAATTGTAGAAATTATGGTATAAATGAAAATTTTGAATATTTATATTTTATTAAATTAAATGCATGAAGTTTTGTTACTGTTCTCAAAATTATATCAGACCGATATGGTCAAATCGATTAGATTGGGAATCGGCTGGGATATTAGTCTGGAATAAGGGGCCAGGTTGGTTGAACCGGTTTTATCTATCTTTAAATATTATTTTTTTAATAATTTATTCAATCAAACCGATTGAATCGGTTGAATTGGTTGAACCAAAAATTGGTGGTTTGCCTCATTAGTCCACCGGTCATATTCTAAAAAATTTAAGCTTCTTTAATGATATATTTTAAGTAAAATTAATCATTTATTATTTGAATTTTAAAGAAAGTGCGAAAAATAAATTTTTAATCAATTTTAAATTTTAAAATCTAAAATTTAATTATTATAAAATTCAAATTAAATTTATCTAAATTCAAATACAACTTTTTTTTTATTTAAGATCGAAACAAAGAATTTCAAATTTCAAATTTAAATCTAAAATTTTGACCCAAATTATACTTTCCAAGCAAAACATAAGGAAATTGATATCCACGTTTGTCATATAAAGATGAGATAGTATGAATAGGTATGGCCGGCAAAATGTTTGGGGTAATAGACATGGAAACATGTCAGCTTAAACGTAATAGTTCAGCTTAAGTGAAAATGTGTCGACTCAACATGCCATTATCACTTAAAAATATCATATCATATTTATAACATATTGAGTATAGTTATTTGTAATTATACATTTTTATAGGGATGAAAAAATTCAAATCACTTAATAGATTTCGAATTAATTTATTTTGAATGGAGTGAATTTTTTTTTAAAAGTAGATATGAGATAGGGTGGGTGAATTTTTTTTTCTTTTAGAAAGTGGGCCATACGAAACCGTTATGGTAGTTGCTTGTACTGTCTCACCCTGTTCTACTATATGAAATTACTAATTTATCCTTGTATATATATAACTATTAAAAGGGTAAAATGTAATTAATTATTATAGAAAATTCATATATTTTATAGTTAAATATTTTTTTAAGAATTATGTTTAAATATTTACTCAACTTTAAAAAATTGAAAATATTAAAAACAAATAGCAAAAATTAAATTGAAGTGAAGTAGAGGTCGGGTGGGGTGAGGTGAATCCAACACCATGAAGGTGATAGTGATTTTCAAGATTATATATCCATAATGAAGCAGAGCAAGTGGTGGAGTAGAAAGTGCTAATTGTGGAGTGGCGGTTTGTTATCCCTATATTTGTGGCATGCTTTGAGTAACCATTATAATTTGTGGGTTCCACTTAATTGAGTGTAATTACATCATTTCAATTACACTTGTCGATTTTTAGGAGAACAGTGAGAATTGAATTAATTACAATAAAAATTACAAATAATTACATTCAAATCCAATTATCTTAACACTTTCCAAACATGACTGTTAATAATTAAAATTTTAAAATTTACTTTTATATAGTAACAATATTTTTAATTTTAGGATATATATATTATTATTTTTAAATATAATTGTATTCTATTTTATTAATCTTGTTTAAATAATTTTAAAAACTTTATTGACAAGAGGTAATTTCCTACCTACTAAATAATTAATTAAATTACATAGTATACTAAATATAACTAAAGTACATATTATTAATTATTAATTATTTATACTTAGTTAAGGACTAATTGATGAGAACAAAAAGTATATGTTTAATGTTAAAAAATAACTCAACAAATATGAAATGTTAGAGTAATTAGATAAAATGGCATATGTTGTTCATTTTTCTTGTTATTTAGTAGTAATTGTATTGTCTAATACTTTTTTAGACCAACATATTATATACGATGATTTGATTTTAAATTTTATTACTTGTTTAGAATTTCTTTTTCTCAAGTATTATTCACAATTTTTATAATAATTAATATTTTCTTTTAAAATTAAAATTATGAATTGCGTAACTACAATTTATACTATCAGATATGACATAGAAAATTATTATGTAATTGCATTTTATCACTTAAACACATTGAGGAATTAGAATTTTTTGTAATTACAAGAATACGCATGATAATTACAGTTTCATCCAATTACTATGTAATGTCTAAACACACCATTAATTTAATGCTACATCATTCAATTAAATCCTTTTCATAAAATTAATATTTTTTCAACTATTATAAAAATAATTATTTTGCTATGTTGCCAACTAATAGTATTATCCCAACATTGTTGGAAGAGGCAATTACAAAAAAAAGGGAAAGACTAATATTAATTAAGTCTTAATGAATGACTTGAAAATGGCTATAAATAAGACTAGGCCATGCAGCGTCAAGGACACAAAAGAAACACCAAGAATCTATCCATGGCTAAAGTTACTAACTCTTTCGTTGCTCTCCTTTTGATCTCTTCTCTTTTAATTGCTCCTTACTTATCCATCTCCGAGGCCGCTGACAACTCAGTTCCGATCGTGAATGGTCTCTCCTTGACTTTCTACTAAACTTCATGTCCAAAGCTCGAATCCATTATTAGAACTCAGCTGAAGAAGGTGTTCGACAACGACATTGGCCAAGCTGCTGGCTTGCTCCGCCTTCATTTCCATGATTGCTTTGTCCAGGTACGTTATAAAACCATGTAAACATCCGAAACAGCGGTTGAAACATGGATGCGTCGTTTTGATTCGTTTTGTCATTGATGTTTACTAGGGATGCGACGGATCTGTGTTGCTGGACGGATCGGCGAGCGGGCCGGGTGAGCAACAGGCTCCGCCGAACCTGAGCTTGAGGGCCAAGGCATTCGAGATCATCAATGACCTGCGCAACCGTATCGAGAAAGCATGTGGAAGAGTGGTCTCTTGTTCTGATATCGTCGCGCTTGCTGCTCGTGACTCCGTTTACTTGGTATCATCAATCACTATTACTTTTTATGTCATTTTCATTCAGTCAAATTTTTATTATTATTTAAGTGCAAGCATTAAAAACACATTAATGAACAAAAACACAAAAAATCAATCTAAAAAACTTTAAAAAGTTAACGAATTTTTGTTGAATACATGCTTGGATTAATATTTAAAATAGTTAGTATACGATATTATTTTCTAATGATCTTCTAGCCTTCTAATTTAAGATTTTGATTTTTTTTATCAATGAAAAATAATGGGTCATAACATCTAAATATGTTGTAGAAATTAAACTACAAATATAAATGTCGATTGAATTTTAGCTCGATTGGTATAGACATTGTTGTTAATGTAAGAGGATATGGGTTTAAATGCATTGAAGCGTATTATCCTTCTATTTATGAGTTGAGGAGGAGCTATGAATAGTTTTAGATATTGTCTAAAAAAGAACAAATATGATCAAAACTTATAAAAGATTATTAGAAAAATATAAATATATAATTTAATAAAAAATTAAACCTCTTTAATTCAATTTCAAACCATTTCACCCTATACCTTATCTCTGATATTGTATATATAAGAAAACACAATTGATTAATTTAGCCTACTTGTTGAAGGGGTAATTGGAAATTAAAACGCGGTGTGTGGGTGACTGGCATACCCTTAGCTAACTTTTTTTCTCACAATGGGGCCATAAGGTCTTAAATTGTACCAAATGGGCATTAATGGTCAATTTCTTGTTGTCATAAAGCCTAAATTTATTAAAGCCTAGGTGAAAGCTGTTGTACATGGGGACCTTTCATTTATAATAAATATGCATTTTTGAGAAAAATATTATACTTAAAAAGGTTTTCCAAAATATGTTTTTATATTATTAAATTGATATTAAAATAATATATTACTTTATCAAAAATTTTAAATATTAAAAATATATTTTAGTATTATTGAAATTATAAATTCACACCATACTTAAAATTATTTATAACTTTTACCTTCTATATTAATAATAATATTTATATCAATTAAATTAAAACTTAATCTACAATTACCGAATTATATTTTAATTATATTATACCTAAAGTTGTTAGTTGTATGTTTGATTAAGTTAATAAGGTAATTTGCTGTCACCAATAGATATTTCATCAAAGTTGGAAGCATGTGTTATGTGAAATTTCCATGAAGCTCACCAACTCCTATAATATTTAACTTTTTATTCTTTTTAAAAGTCAAGCTATTATGTCATCGTCATGGAGCTTGAAATTTTGACTTAAAATCCCCCTATTTTGGTTTCACAGTCAGGTGGTCCAGACTATGGCATACCATTGGGAAGAAGAGATGGACTGACTTTCGCCACCGTAAACGCCACATTGCAGAACCTACCACCGCCCTTTGCCAACGCCACCACCATCCTTTCCATGCTCGCCACAAAAAACTTCGACCCCACCGACGTTGTAGCTCTCTCCGGCGGCCACACCATCGGCATCAGCCATTGCACATCTTTCACCACCAGGCTCTACCCTACCCAAGACCCCACCATGGACAAAACCTTTGCCAACAATCTCAAGGTAATATGTCCCACGTTAAATTCAACCAACACAACGGTGATGGACATAAGGAGCCCCAACAAATTCGATAATAAGTATTACGTGGACCTGATGAACCGTCAAGGGCTGTTTACCTCGGATCAGGACTTGTACACTGATAGCAGGACGAGGGGGATTGTTACTAGCTTTGCCATTAATGAGACGCTCTTCTTCGAGAAGTTTGTGGTGTCGATGATAAAGATGGGACAGCTGAGTGTGTTGACTGGTAACAATGGCGAAATCCGTGCTAATTGCTCGGTGAGGAATGCTGATAATAAGTCGTACTTGGCGTCTGTGGCGGAAGAGCTGCCGGTGGAGGAAGCTTGGTCTGACCTTTAAACACTTAATAAGCTATTCAAGCATGTAACATGTTAACTATGTGACTGTTTAGCATTTAATGTATGACAGTGGGGGGACTGAGGTTTGTATTTTACCGTGTATGGGAGATTATGTTCTACAGTTTTTTCTCGTTTTCGTTTCGGGTTTTATTGAAAGAAATTGCAGCCTTTTGCTCCTTTCTCTCTCCCTATATATAAGGTAAAAATAGTAAGGCTACAAAATAATAAGATAGCGACCCTTAATGTATTACGTATATCTTATGTTAATGTATATAATTAATTTTTAACAGTAAAAATAAATAAAAATTTTAACAAGATGACCAATTTATTCTTTAATTTAACATATAAAAATTAATTTTCCTATTTTTTATTAGAGGCGTTAGAAGGGAGGTGAAATAGAGAAATAACTTTTAAGAAATAAATGAACTCACTTTGTATTAAACTTTGTCTTCTTTCGTTCTCTTTTACTATGCTTCATCGCATACAACTATTTATATAGTAGTTGTAACTGATTATTGGTTTCACCACATTCATGTATCCTAGTTAAGTACGTGCATGACTACTAGATCCATCTACTCTAAATACATTCATTAAACTAGATACATCAACTCTAATTCATTCATTAAATATAAGTACATGCAACAAGTAATGAGCAAGTATATTCTAGAATGTTACGAATTATATCCAACACTGACCCTTAATTTGAAATTTTCTAGATTACGCCAAGTTTTTCACGCATTTTTCGAAAACCTTCCACCTTAAGAGGTTTTGTAAAAATATCCGCCACTTGATCTCGAGTCTTCACAAACTGAAGCTACACTTTTTTCTCGGTAATATGCTTCCTGATAAAATGATATCTTGTGTCTATATGTTTGCTTCCATTATAGAACACATGATTTTTCACGAGTGCTTGTGCAGACTTGTTATCAATGCAAATTTTGGTTGCTCCTTTTTGTGGAAAGTGAAGTTCTTTCAACAATTCTCTAAGCTAGATAGCATGAAAAGTACAAGAAGTTGCTACCACATATTCAGCCTTACAAGTTGAAAGTATAACAATGGGTTGTTTTTTAGAACTCCAAGAGATGTAACAATCTCCCAAGAAAAACATAAATCCAGTGGTGCTTTTTCAATCATCAATGTCACAGACAAAATCACTATCACAAAATCCCATGAGTTGAAAGTCATGAGAAGATGAGTAGAATAACCCAAATTCAATTATACCTTTTAGGTAACGAAGAATCCTTTTAGTAGCCTTCATGTGAGTTGATGTAGGAGCTTCCATGTAGCGACTCACTACACTAACTGCTGATAGGATATTAGGCCTTATACATGTCAAGTATCTTAAACTTCCCACAAGACTTTTGAAAAGAATTGGATCTTCCTTTGTTCCATCATCAAACTTTGTCAACTTCACTCCACACTTCATTGGTGTTTCAATAGGATTGCAATCAAGCATTTTGAATTTATTCAACACTTGTTTTGCATAACCTTCTTGCGAGATGAACATGTTGTCATCCGTTTGTTTCACTTCTAGGCCCAAATAATAAAACATGAGCTCCACATCAGTCATCTCAAAATCAAGTGACATGTGCTACTTGAATTCTTCAATTAAATTCATATTGTCTCCTGTAAAGATCAAATCATCTAGATAAAGACAAACTATCAAGATATCTCTACTACCATTTATCTTGACATAGAGTGCATGTTCATAAAGACACCTAATGAATCCATTGTCTCAAAAATACTTGTCAATATGGCTATACCATGCACGAGGTTCTTGTTTTAACATATATAGTGCTTTTTTCAACTTGAGGCATTTATCTTCTTGTCCTTGGACATTGTATCCCATGGGCTGCTCAATATAAACTTCTTCTTCCAGGAAACCATTAAGAATGCATATTTCACATCAAGCTGATGTATTTTTCACTTCATTTAAGTCACCAATAAAATAAGCAAATGAATTGTTTCAAATCGAGGAACGAGTGCAAAGACTTCATCATAATCAATCCCATACTTTTGCTTGTAGCCTTTAACAACAAGCCTTGCTTTGTACCTCACCACTTTACCACTTGCATTCTTCTTTTTCTTGGAAATCTTCTTGACCCTGATAGCTTCATGGCCTTTTGGAAGTTCAAATAACTCCCAAGTGTCATTTTTCTCAACGGATTTTATTTTTTCATCCATGGCTAGTATCCATCTTTCGTCCTTCAAGACATCATTAAAGTTAAGTGGCTTACTATCTACAAATAGACAAAACAAATTATTAATAACTTCAGTATCATCATACAAGTCATAGATACTTCTTATTTTTCAAGGTCTTTCACTCGAGCTTTCTTCAGAAGTTGCTTCATGGATTGGAGCAGGTAAAGATGGAGGAGTCACGTCTTGTATTGATGCCATAGTTTCTTGTTCTTCCTTAAAATAAGGAAAAAATCATAAGATTGTTTTTCTTGTGCCTCCTCCAAATTGCTTGTTCATCGAACTCAACATCCCGGCTTATGATAATCCTTCCATTACATGGTTGTACAACTTGTAGCCTTTGGAGTCTGAGTCATAGCCAATGAAAACTTATTTTGAACTTTTATCATTAAGCTCTAATCTATCTTGTTTGGATACATGTGCATATGCAATGCTACCAAACATCTGTAGATGTCTAACACTTGGCTTTCTTCCACTCCATGCTTCTTGAAGTGTTAGACCATTCACGTTCTTTTTTGGGGAGCGGTTGGACAAGTAAACTGCACAAGAAACAACTTCGGCTCCTTTGGGCATATTCTTTGCCTTCAACATTCATCTAGCCATGTTAAGAATAGTTCCATTTTTTCTTTTCACTACACCATTTTGTTGTGGTGATCTATGCACCGTTAAAGGACGATGAATTCCATGTAGTTTGCAAAAATCATTGAATTCATTGGAAGTGAATTCGCCTATTCTATCGGAACTTAAAGATTTTGTCTCATAGCCATTCTCCTTTTCAACAAGAGCTTTAAAAATTTTAAATGCAACAAAGTCTTCAGATTTTTGCTTTAAGAAGTAAACCCAAGTCTTTCTACTATAATCATCAATAAAAAACAAAAAAATAATTTTACCAAATATGGAGTATTGATCGACCCACACACATCGTATGAACAAGTTGAAGAGCTTCGGTTGCTCTTGATGTTCCTTCTTTTGGAAAGCTTGATCTTGCTTGCTTGCTTAGGAGACATGCCTCACACAATTGATTAGGATGCCTAATGGTTGGAATTCCTTTAACCATCTTCTTTTCTCCAAGAGCTTTGAGTTTTCCAAAACTCAAGTGGCCAAATCTCATGTGCCAATACCATGCTTTGTCCTTCACACTAGCCTTTAAGAACTTTGCTTCAATTGTCTTGAGGTTCAACATAAACATTCTATTCTTCGACATGGATACTTTAACAACCAAGTTGACATATTGATCTCTTAGCCAAAGGAAACAATCTTTCATGTGAATTTCATAACCCCTTTCAAGGAGTTGTCTCAAACTCAAAATATCGCCTTTTAACTTAGGAACACAATACACATCAGTAATAAGGCTATGACCACCATCCTTTAGAGAAATTAGAATGGTACATTTCCCTTGGATTTGGACTTTTGAAAAGTCTCTAAATGAAACATTGCCTCAACTTTCTCATCAAGCTTCACAAAGGCCTCTTTGCATCCGTTCATGTGATTGCTTGCTCTATTATCAAGATACCATATGCTTGCATCATTACTTTCTTCATTCTTGGCTGCTAGCAAGAAAGTTGGTTCTTCCACATTTTGCTGATCTTTAATAATGTTAACCTTCTCTTCATTTTTGTTAGAATCATTTTGGCATTCCCAAGAAAAATGGCCAAATTTATAACAATTGTAACATTCAAAACTAGACTTGTCATACCTTATTTCATTCGATCTTCGATAATTATCTCTTCTTTTCCTCTCTCTCTTCCACGATTTCTAGTTGATAAGATCCTATTATCGTTGTTGCTATTTTCACGACCACCTTTTCCACGTCCTTACCCATGTCCACGGCCTCGGCCTCTTTGGTTCTTTTTTTCTTTACAATCTTTCAAAGATACCTTAGCTTTGAGAGCTTATTCTAAGGACTCATCTTATCTCCTATTGAATTTGTCTTCTTGTGCTTGTAACTCACCCATTACTTGTTCAATAGTCATAGAGTCTAAATCTTTTGACTCAATGACACAAACCACATAATCAAACTTTGGAACCAAAGAAGGAAAGTTCTTTTCAATAACGGGAACATCTTCTAAGGTATCTCCATATCCCTTCATTTGATTAAAAATAGACAATACCCTAGAATAATAATCCAAAATTGACTCGGATTCCTTCATCCACAAAACTTCAAACTCACCTTGTAATACTTAGAGTCAAACCTTCTTCACTTTGTCAACTCCTTTGAGAGAAATTTGAAAAATCTCCTATGCTTGCGGTGTTAGCATTAGCCACTTTCAAAAACATCGATTCATCCAACATTGATGGATGATGGTGAGGGCTTGTAGATCCTTTTTCCTTGTCCTTGCCAAGACATCCCTATCTTGTTGTGACAAATATGGCTCGTCTTGAGGAAAATCATAATCATTTTGTGTAATCTCCCAAACATCTTGTGAGCCAAATAGAGCCTCCATATGGAGGTACCAATTTTCATAGTTGTTTGTTGTAAGATGAGGAAATTAAAATGGAAACATTCCATTGTTGGCTATCTATTTTCACTATCGAATCAAGCTTTTGATACCACTTTATTGGAAGGAGGTGGAAGAAAAATAGCTTTTAGAAAAGAAATGAACTCACTTTGTATTAAACTTTGTCTTCTTTCGCTCTTTTTTACCATGCTTCATCATATACTACTATTTATATAGTAGCTGTAAGTGACTATTGGTTTCAACACATTCATGTATCCTAGTTAAGTACATGCATGAGTACTAGATACATCTACTCTAAATACATTCATTAAACTAGATACATCTACTCTAATACATTCATTAAATATAAGTACATGCACGTAATGAGCAAGTATATTCTAGAATGTTACAAGTTATATCCAACAGAGGGACCAAAATGCAGTTAAACAACTAGTACAAGAGTCTCCATGGTACTTTTACTTATATAATAGACATTGACTTCTAATATAATGGCCTCCATGGTACTTTTACCCTCGAATAATTCCATAATTTTCTCCTTTCTTTTCTTCATTTCAATTATTTCTTCATCCTTCCTCATCTTCATCTGCGGACTAATACTTCTTTTTCATCTGTTCGTCGACTGTCAATCATTTGTGTCTGTTTGTGTCCATTTTCAAACATTGGTGTCTTGAGCTTGTCCAAATTTTTTTTGACATATTTTAGTGTGTCCCATATGTATGGCATACTTGCGATGTGTCTGTGTTAGACACCCATACAACATTTGTAACACCAAAATAGGGATACGGAGTATTACCATACAACTATGAACATTTCATAACAATAGCATCCAATTCATCAAATTAATTAACAATATTCATAAATAATTCAAAATGAAGCAATACATACATTCACGGGTCTTAAATCAAATCCAATTCATCAAATTAATTAACAATATTCATAAATAATTCAAAATGAAGCAAGACATACATTCACGGGTCTTAAATCAAACTTACGAGACCGTAAAATAGATTAGGAACAATCAGGGACCAATTCGGAACAAAATAGGATATTTGGGACAAAAATGAAAAATTTCCAAAACAGGGGTCACACGACCGTTTGTCCAGGCCGTATGACAGAGCTTAGATAATGTGGCTCCAGACATAGCTGTGTGGTTAGCGCACACGCCTGTGTGTGATCTCGTACACCCGTGTATATGGGCCACGTAACTTTTTGGCTTGGGTCATACGGTTGTGTCGCAAGCCATGTGTTAGCCTATGTCAGCCCGTGTATATGGGCTAGGGACACACACTTGTGTGTGACACATGGCCGTGTAGCAGCTCGTGTCCTAGGCTGTGTGTACCCAAAAGTGACCAAAATCATGCTCATTGTTTTCAACCAATTTCATAGGAACCTAGACCAATTCATAACACATGATCACAAGACTACAACCATACCTAAAAACAACCAAAACATGCCAATTCCAACCACCTAAGACTTTACCTATGCATTATGCATTTAAAATACAATATAGGACACATCTACATTCATTATCATAACTACTACATTCAAACAAACATACACACGCAATCTATCATATTCCAACCACATCACCCCAAGTTTAAACATGACACTTACTATTCCATGGTCAAACACCCAAGCTTACTTTAGTTTAACAAGCATACCTTATAAGATTACCATTTCATAACATCAAACATGCTATCACACCATAAAAAGCTATGAAACATTACTACTTAATCATTTGCCCTATTAAATGCCATATAAGCCAAGTTGTTTACAAAATCTACCAAATGAGTCCTCGGGATAGTGTGATTCCTTGAGTTAATCCGATCTCCCAATCACAAAATGTAATCTAAAAAACAAAGGAAAAGGCACAAGTAAGCTTACTTGAAGCTTAGTAAGTTCACTAAATTAAACGATAAATCTTACCAAATTAAACATAACAGATCAAATTTTAAGATTAAATAACAAAGTTCCTGTTAATCACAACTCACAACAAGTAAGTATTTCAAAGTGCATTAATTCACATCATCACCTCAGTCAATGTATTAATAAGATATCAACTTAGGTAATCAGAGGGTATCACTCATTCGAGCTAATTTCAGAGTTTTGACTGACTCACGATGTTGTTCACACAAGCTGTAGAGAATCAGCAACAAATGCAGGATATCAAGCCATCGTTACGGTCTGTATCACTAGTACATAGTACCTGCTAAGTAATCAATGACTCAAGATGCTGCTCACACAACCTGTAGAGAATCTGCAACAAATGCAGGATATTAACCATCGCTACGATCTGTATCACTGGCTAAAGGCCTGATAGTTAATATCCATTTTCATTTATCATGAATTCTCCAATTAGTCCATAGTTAAGTATATCATTGAATATAGTTATAATAAACACATAATATATACATTTATAATATAGAGTATGAAACTTACAGGACTAATTTGCAGTAACGACTCAAGTATAAGGACTACTCCGCAACCTTTTCTTTTTCACGATCGTCAACACGTTCTTGATCTAAAATAATAGTTTCATTCAATTGACTAAATAAACAGCAAAATTAAGCCAATTTATGCAATTAATTCATTTTTGAATTTTTTATAAATTTACCCTCAACATTTCATTTTTATTCAATTTAGTCCTTTGGCCCAAAATTCACAATTAAACCAATTTTATTCAAAACCCATCCTAGCAAAATGTCAAAAATCCCAAATTCAGCCTATATTTTTGATTAATTTACAAAAAGTCCTTGAAAGTTTATCACTTTAACAATTTAATATTTAAATGTTAAAATTATCAAAAATTACTTTACAAAATAGTCTTAACTAACAACCAAACTCAATAATATTCCATCAAAATTTAAAAAAAAACCCAAACACATCAATGGAATAATCTAAAATGTTTTTACAAATTAGTCGCCGGATTAGCTAGATTAAGGTAATACGAGCTCAAAAACATAAAATTACTAGAAAAAGGCTAGGATTTACTTACAAATCAAAGCTTCAAAGTTGAACTATGAAACCTTAGTTTCCCTTATGTTTCATGGAGAAGATGAGTGATTTTCAACAAAATAACATCCTTTCTTCATTTAAATTTAATATATATTCTTACGTATTTTTGTAATTTTTAAGTCTTTCCTAATTAAGCTTTAATTAATCACTATTAAAATTAATTAAGCTTATCCCCAAGTAATAGAAATCATGCTAATTCGCTAACTTAACCTCTATTGGTTAAATTATTCATTTAGTCCATTTAATTAAATAAACTCAACTTTTGGAACTTTTACAATTCAGTCCTTTTTACATATTAAACTATCTAAACGATAAAATTTCCTAACCAAAATTTAATACGACCTTAAAGACCTCATAAATATTAGTTAAATAATATTTATGAATTATTACGTAGGAATTGTGGTCTCAAAACTACTATTTTCGACACTTAGAAATCGGGTTGTTACAACATCGATATAAGAAAAGAAAAATTGTGTCAGTGCTTCATAGTATATTACCACTTAATCCCTTTTCTTTGATCACATTTTGATTTTTTTTAGTGGTCAAAATATTGTAACTTTTAACCTCTTACTTTTTAAATTTTGAAAAAATATATATTATAAAAAACTTCAATAAAGTAAAATTTAAATATATATTTTTTAAAATTTATTTAATTAAAATATTTAAAATAATTGAAGTTGAAATTTAAAAGTTTTACCTAAAAATATCTACTATGACATTTTTACTAAGAAAAGAGAGAAGCTTTAATACGTGTGTTTTACACTATGATATTGTAAAATCACAATTGTAAGTTTATTTTATTTTATTATAAAAATATAAAACAATAATCATGCTCCGACAAATAATTCTCTACATTTTCATGTCTGACATTTTCCTCTCAAATGATTACAATTTTTTATATTATTATTTATTTATAGATCACTTATTCAAGAACTACCATAAATATTTTTTTTTTAAAGTGCGGATGTTACAATTTCAACTTGCTTCAGAACTGGGTTTTCTACAAGTCATGGTGGAGGGGGATTTGTCTATTGTCATTAATAACCTCATCAAAGCTTTTTTTACTACCTTAAGGATCAATGTTTACATCTTTGATGCTAAGCATTTGACCGACACATTCGAAAAAATGGATTTCCAGATTCACACACTGGAGTGGTAATAGCTTGCCTATGAATTGGAGAAGGAAAGAGAACGACTCGATGAGGATATTATCTAGATTGAGGAGATCTATGCTAATCTTGAAATTGTTATAGTAGAATATTGTGTTGGAAAATCAAGTTTCGAAAATGCAACGGAAAATAGATTTGAAGAAAAATCAGAGTTTTAAATTTTTCCAAAACTAGAACTTGGTCAGGTTATCTAGAGTAATAAACCTTAATCAAAATTGTATATTTCTTGTTCATCTAGGATGAACGCTTCGACCGAGTAGTCTTCCCTGCTATCCTCAAGCTCATGTCTATCGAATGTGGGCTCACTTCGAATCAGAAAATTTTCCACAAAATTACCAGTGAAGTAATTTCACAATTTCTCTAAACTTTGGGGTTAAGTTGTAAATAAGAAAAATTTCTTTAGAAATTTTCTGAAATAATTTCTTCAGAGAAATTTTCTGAAATAATTTCTTCAGAGAAATTTCTCTTTACAACTTTTTCATGAATTCAAGTGTGTATAAAATAATGGCCCAATGCTCTCTTTATATAGAAAGAGTTTACAAAGTTCAACTATGATTAAATTTAATCATTTTAATATTAAATTAATATAATACTTATCAAGATAAATATTAGATTTAATTTAATATTAAATCTATTAAATTAATAGAATAATTATCTGCAAGATAATTATTAAATTTAATTTAATTTTAAGATAGTTACTTTAATATTAAATTAATAAAATACTATTAAGATATGTATTAAATTTAATTTAATATTAAATTTATTAAAATAATATTAATTTTAGAATAGTTAATTTAAAATCAAAGTATTCGGTAGAGTCTTAGTAAGAGTATTATTCCTCCACTGCTCAACTGCCAAGGACCACCCATCGGCCACCGGAATGCCACCATCAGCACAGTCATGTCTGGTGGTGCATGCACGGCACCCGAGTTGGTTCGATTACTGTTGATCCGATCTGGTCCAACCACCGATTCCTTTTCAAGATAGACGGGTCCATTTTCGTTTGCCTTCTTAACCTCTTCAAGATAGGCTGAGCAATTCCTCTTCCAGTGTCTGGCCTTACCACAATGGAAACATTTTTCTTCCTTAGCAATTCCTCCTTTAGGTTTCAATGCAACTTTTCTTTTGTTGGGCCTGGCCTTACCATTTTCCTTAGGCTTTGCCTTAGCTTTGGTCTTTCTTTTTCCCTTGTCTTTGCGAACCATCAGAATGGGCTTAGTTCAGCCTTTTTCATGTTACTTTTAGCAATTTGTAATATATTGAGCAACTGTGGCAAAGTCTTATTAACCTCATTCATGTTGAAATTAACGACAAATTGGCTAAAACTATCTAGCAACAATTGCGTGACGACATCGGTGGCTAACTCCACACTTAGAGGGAATCCTAGTTTTTCAAGGCTTTTAATATAGCCTATCATCTTAAGAACATGAGTTCCCATAGGAGTTCCTTCCACCATTTTGCATCGAAGTAAAGCTTTAGAGGTCTCACACCTTTCTTGACGTCTTGCCCCTCATATAATTCCTTGAGGTGCTAGATCATATCATAGGAAATCATATCCTCATTTTGTTTTTGAAGCTCAAGAGTCATGATGGCAAGCATTAGACATCCTATGTCTAACATGTCATCAAGATGCTTCTCATAAGCATCCTTGTCAGCTTTAGAGGCATTAGGTGTTGGTTCATAAGGAACGGATTCTTCAATGACATAATTTCTGTTCTTTTTTGAGAACAATCCTGAAGCTACGGAACCAATCAAAGAAGTTCAAGTCATTCAACTTGTCCTTCTCAATGACCGATCACAATGATAAAGAACTTGTGTTGTTTGCCATTATTAATCTACAATAATAAAATATGCTTATGAGTACATTTACCAAGTTTATTATAATCATTAAAAGACTTTATTAAATAAGGCTCCCACTATTTTATTCAAAATTAATAACCCTCATATTTTAATTTTGGAAAGACTTTCTCTAAAGTTTTTTAGTGTGTAAGGATCCATATTTCTCCTATTCTTAAGTCATCTTCGGGTTTACTCTCAAGATTATGGTTATTTAGGTAAACAACATTTGCTAATTGCATCACATGTAACTCCTTTATTTTTTTCCAATCATCTTATGATTTATCCAAATCTCTTGCCTCTAGGTATATAATCCTATTTAAGTAACCTAATTAAGTTATTAACCAATATCATAACTGGTGAATATCACTTGCATATTCTTTGCGTTTGACCAAGATAGATATATGAACTTCGCTTTAGCAGAACCCACATTGTATTGATCAAGGCTTTAACGACGATAAATATTGGAAGGAAATCTTAACTTTATATTTTATTGAGGGGTTTTTACATTAAATTAATCTCACCATTAATGGTCAACATTTTTCCATTTAATCCTTTAATTAATCTTATCAATATCCTATAACATGCATGCTAACACATCATCAATTGTATCATATACAAGAAAAATATTAAGTAGTAAATAAATGTAATGGTTATAGCCCATAAAACTAAGGTTATTCCTCCTAAGCCAATGGGAAAACCGTAGGGAATCTAAGGGTTTATGTCGCTTCTCAAGCTCATTTTCCACTTTAGGTAGCCCAACCTTCTTTTCCTTTAGTTCGTATCAACTTATACAATTTACAATTATAGAAACTCGTTTTAAATATGAGGGAGTAAGATGGGAAGAGAAGTACAAGAGAAATATAAAAAGGCATGACACACAGGCCGTATTTATAAAATTACAACATTTGAAAATAATAAATTAAATGGGTTATCGGGCTATAACCATGCATTTCCAAACACCATGCATATCAAACATAGTATATAACATGTATCTCATACAATCACATCAACCAATAAATTTATTCCTAAATTCATATCGTACAAGTGGCTCTGATACCACTGTTGGGACAGCCAGTACGCCCCGTGATGCAGTGGAAAAAGTATTATGGTGATCCACAACCAATGATCCATATATGAGGAACGAATCGGGTTGAAATAAGGTTAAAAATATACCCCTTTTACTGAAAACATTGAAAGGATGCTGCTGATTCGATGTCGATTCCAAGCCATAATGAAAACGTCTCGGTCTCCATGTAGTCCACCTCATAAAAAATGAACAACCACTTGCTCTTGAACTTTTCAGAGAGAATTAAAAACAATTGCTAGACCTTTTAAATTATTAAGTTGGTAAGCCTAACACACTAATGGATTATCATCCTTTTATCTTCTTTAATATCACATATTAAAAAGGAAAATCAAGATTATTCTCTTATCAATAGAGAACGCAAATGATAGTTAGAAAAAGGAATTATATTCTTTCCAAAAAAATATAGGATTTTCCCCTTTTTAATAGATAATGCAAATGAAAAGTTAGAAAAAAAGGAATTATATTCTTTTCAAAAGAATATTAATTTTCATGTCTTTTATATTTTGACTGAAATTAATGAATATAATTGTTTATATTAATATATTCGGTAAAATATATACAATTAATATTTTGTATGAGTCTAATTCATATATTAATTTCCATATCTTTTATATTTTGACCAAAACTAATTAATATAACTATTTCTATTAATAAATTCAGTAAAATATATACAATTAATATTTTGTATGAATCAAATTCATATATTAATTTTTTCTATGTTCTCTATATGTGTACAATAAATTTGTAAATATAATGTGTTTAATATTTAACTATCAAATTAAATTAATTCAACAATTAATTTAATTCATATGACAACTAAATACAATACCAAATATATTTGGATTCAGTTCATTTTAACTATAGGGTGTGACCTTCTAGGCTCTTGTAACGTTGGTAATAATACTAGAACGTTTCTAACATTACAAGCAATGAGTGATATCCAGCGATGAATCATTGCCACCCAAGTTAGAAGAAGTCGTGATTCGACATAACCTTTCTGTGCTAGTCTTTTCATGTATTATATAATTTTATCCTTAATATCTAGATTGGACACAAATCACGAAATAGTCACACTTGTATAGTCCAATATCATATTTCTTGATTTTCTGAACAGAATACAATAAACAAGTAAGTGTGATATCTCATATAAACTTATTCCAGCATGACCATGCATTTTTAGTCTCACTCTATCAAGAGGCCTAAGATATTGCTCCCATTATGTAGGAGGGATAAATCCTATCTTGACAAACAATATCCCACTACATGGATTGTGGTGTATCTAACATCAGTCTTTAGTACAACCTATTATGATTGAATTTTTGACTGTATCAAAATATACAACTCACAATGTTGGGACAATGATGACCTCAAGCCTAAGGATCATATACATAGTTATCACTATGAGTAATATTGTGACTATTACATAATAATCCAAGAAACATACTCATAGCGGGTCAGTCCAATATGTTGTGTTCTCTAACTCATACTCATGTATTGATTTTCACATCCCTATGTCAATTACAATTCTTTGTCATCAATCAACTACACATTAGCCTCAATGCATTATTGTTGTCCAAGCCCACAATAATAGTTGACTAAAGACCTTTTTAAGAATTATCATATTTTCTTATTATTTTATTACAGTTTAGTTTATTTATATACATAGAAAAGAAACTGAAATAATGATAAAGAAACTGAAATAATGATGGAAATGCCTTATATTAATAAATAAGGTAAAATGAGTATATGATTACAATCATCTCATGATTGGTCTTTGGGCATACTCTAACACTAGTAACTCCCTTTTTTAACAACTAGTCTTAATTTACACATTTTAACCTCTACTTTAAACAATATTCCAAATTAGTCTCTATTAATTTTTACTCATGCCCCAATTATTAATACCATTATTATTAAATATTATTATTATTATTATTTTTAATATTATTAGCTAATTATTTATTTTATCCTATTTCAGCTTTTACAACACAAAACCTGATTTTTCTCTCTAGCTCACAATCTAATGCCCATTTCTACTAACCTGGTTTTCAGGATGTCACATGTTCACTCAATACAATAGTATTTTATCTCATTGTTACCATTGTGTCTTCTTAATGATTAATATGATCACTTTTAACAAATGACTGTGATAAATCGCTTGTTCGAGAACAAGCAACCCATGACCACGTTCCATATTTATCAATCCACACAAAGCCAATGAAAGGATATTGTTAACTCTTTAATTGAGCTATGAATTCCATTTTTGCTAGTAAAGCCATGCCATACACAAATCATGTACCTAACATACCAGCTATGGGCTCGATCATCTTTAGAGTATAAGTCTCCATTTATATCAAAACACATGAGTTACATATGCATGGTCAATGACTAACTCAAGATTTAGGTAAACCACACCATTAACGTCACAAATGAATTAATTTACAAATGGATTCAGAATTAATTCATCTTGGGTCCAGTCCAATGTATCATTCTTCCAATGAATATATCTATGTTTCTACCCGTGGAGTCAATTGCTTCGATGGCCAGGACTAGCCATCTCCCGAATTTGAATTGTAGATGACATAAAATCTTTCTACGTATTTGAATTAAATGTAATAATCTTTCTACGTATTTGAATTAAATGTTCACTTTGATTCTTTTACAAGATTATGGACTCATTTAGATTATCTACTGATGTAAGTTATCTTTCTGGCAATATAAATGTTCTTAAAGTACCACTTATCATCAGTTTGAACTTAGACAATCAATGAGTTAATATTTGCTTATCACAATTTTGCTATCATGCAAAACATGAAACACAGAAATACAAAAGGCATAATAGTAAAATGTGAAATTAACTTTATTTATTTATTCATTGTTCAAATACATAGAAAACAATTACATGTTTACTGTAATATGGGTACATTTCCTAACAATCTCCTCTTACCCTAGCGAAGTAAAAGTGTCATGTTTTGCATTCTCATATCTTCGACGTGTATGTTAAAACTTCTAGTTACAAGAGTCTTAGCAAATGAATCTGCAAGGTTATATTCAGAATCTACTTTCACCACATGTACTATTCCTTTGGCTAAACATATATCTGGACGTGCCCAAAGCATAGCATACATAAGGCTTCCAACTACCAAAGCATATGGAACCCTACTTATATGCTCTCTTTCTTTTCGCTGTCTTAAGACAATCATCCAAAGAAATATGAAAACCTGAAGTAGTCGGTTGAGACCTGGCTTCGCATCAGTCATTGTGAACTGTTGCAGTACCTTATCGATGTATGAAGCTTGTGATAAAGCTATCATTTTATTCTTTCAATCATTAAGAATTTGAATTCTAAGAATATAACTAGTTTCACCCTAAGTCTTTCATGCTAAACTGGTGAGATAACCTTAACTTAATAGATGGCAATTCTCCTACATTATTTCTAATAAGTAGAATAACCTTAACTTTCCTTTCCACATTTCTTTTCTTTTTGTAGATCTAGTTACATCCTGTGGGCTTAATCCCAACCAGTAAATCTACAAGTTCCCGCACCATATTGGATTCCAAAGAATCTATCTCAACATCCATAACCTACTTCTAGAGCTTAGAATCAACGTCATGCATAGCCTCCTCGTAAATGAGTGGATCATCATCCTCATAATTGATGTCATATTATAAACACTACTATCATAGATGAAGAAGTCTGGCTTCTCAGAAACTCTCCCACTACGTGGATTCCTTTATGTTGTTGATTGTTTGTAGGTTTTTCCATAACTTTCTCAAGAATTGAACTTGGTTATTGTTCTACAACTCATGAAAGTTCCTCAAGTACCACTTTACTTCAAAGCTTAAAGTTATCTATGTAGCGTACCTTAATGAAAGTAGCATGAGTAGAAAGTTTAATCATAGTATCTTTCAGATTATGGAATAATCCTCCTTTTGTTCCTTTCGAATATCCTACCCATAATCTATCACCGGAATAGAGTTACGAAGTATTGCCGAATGAGTCAAAAGCTTTTATAACAAATAACATTCAATCTATTAATTAAATTCCATAAATGCATATAATATTCATAATGAAATAAAACATCGAATTACGGGCCTTAAATTGAGCTTTCGAAGTCCTAAAAGTAAGTTACGACATTCAGGGACCAAATCGAAATAAATTAGAATATTCAAGGAAAATAAAAAATTCAAAACAGAGGTCACACAACTGTGTGACATGATCTAGACCGTGTGGTGCTAGGCACGGTCGTGTCACTACTCGTGTGCCAGGCCGTGTATCTTTCAAAATGACGCTACATGGTTGTGTCGCCAGCCATGTGTTAGCTCGTGTAACAATTGATGTTGGGTCACACGGCTGTGTCGTAGGCTGTGTGTCAGCCTGTGTGAAAACTACATTTATACACGCTCAGGGCATACCCCCGTGTGTGACATACGACCGTGTGACAGCTCGTGTCCCAAGCCATATGTACCCATAATTGGCCTAAATCATGCTCAATTTTTTCCCATTTGGTTAGATATCTAAACACATTCAAATACACAACTTTATAAGCCAACAACCACCTTTCAAGATACTTAAACATGTCAAAGAAATCAACCTATGTACCTAACCATTGTGCCATCATTGACACCACAATGCATTTCATGACATTTCACATTCAAAGTTGCATATACAAGACACAATTTGCACATCATAATCATCTGTTTAACTTCATGCCATAGTTCAACTTAATGTCAAAATATTTCATTCTTGACCAACAAGCTCACTTAGGTAAAACGTACATATTTCCATTTATTGTTCAAACACACATCACAAGCTGAAGTATAGCTTACTTAAAACTAGGAACTAGTATCACCTATACAAAAAAAGGTCCTACTACATGCCATATATACCAAACCAAATTCAAAGTCTACCAAGGATATCTGAATAGTGTGAATTCTTATGTTGATCAAATCTTCAGAGCCCACAGAATGTAGTCTTAAAAAATGAACCGAATACAGGTAAGCTTGAATAAATCCTAGTAAATTTGTTTAATTAATCGATATAGTTTTCCAACTAAACATAATAATAAACTTGTAACTAAACAATGAAATTCTCGTAAATCATAACTTTCATCAGATAAGTGATAATTAGTACAGTATTCAGTATTTGTTTTTGAATCATCAATAAAATGAGATTTATTCGGTATAATCAGTGGATAATGCTCGTTTGAAAAACTTTTAGTAGAATCAATGGGTATATAACGCCTTAAATAATTCAATTTTGCTTCTGTGAGTATCTGACATTAATATGTATCCGCTTCAGTGGTTGAGTGTTCTGGGAGTGTATGGGAGGTCTTGGGTTCAAGTCCCACTTCTGTCAATTTTGTTAACTTTTGGATCTAAGCCTTATCCTAGTTTAGTGGGCTTATATTTAATTTCCTGTAAATTCATATTAGAATGAGCCTGCTGGTTCAAGTGGTAAGGGGGTTGTTATGTTGGAGGTCTTGTGTTTGAATCCCTACGGGAGCGTGAGTATTGTTTTTGTTCATTTTCTGGTAGAATTTCGGTTGAACTGAAATTCTGAGGAAGTTGTGAGTAGTGGGTAAGTGGGAAGAAAATAAGGGATTTTGATAAAATATCCTTCATTTTCTCCCTTTCAAATTTTAATCATTTTTTTCTCCTCTTTTTGAATTGGCGTCGGTTTGTGCTTCTTTTTAAAGTTTTTGTCAATTTTATTTTTGTTCCTCCTTTTTGTGGTGTGAGTTTTGCTTTTCTATTCCGTTTGATTTCCTTTTTTCGTTACTATTGTTTTTCACGCAGTTTCAGTAAGCTTTCTGTTCTATTTTGCGATAGTAGCATAGCGTTTATTGTGGGAATCTGATTTTTATGAACGGATGTATAGCTGAATGCGGTGAATCTGTGGTTGTCACTTCAACGATTTAACTTGGTGTGTAGACATTTTTCCGGGGGTAAATTTTAAGCATTGCTCGGTTTTAGGTTTGTTGATTTCGTAGATCGTTGCTAATAGGGCAATGGAATTTTGTTTTTAGGTGCTGGAGGTCTTGGAAGTGTTTTCACATCAAAACGATACTAGATGTGTACCCAAAATGTAGAAAATGAAGCTTCGGCAAAAGCTAAAAAATGATTCTATCGATGCCACATCAGCGTCTGGTCGCTTGTGTGGATGGCCATGTACGAGACACGACCATATGGTCGATGAAGGTATGGCCGTGCATAGAACATGGCCGTGTTGGGCCCACATGGGTAAACCACACGAACGTGTGGGTCTGCAACTCTGAAATTTTCCCTAGGGTTGCACGGGTCGCTCCGATCACCAGTGGGCCTACTATAGGGTCCATAAGAGCTAACTAAACCCTAGTTTGTATGCTATGATATTCTGATAGTCTAATCTAAGTAGTATATTAAATGTATGCCTGTCTGTACTGTTATCTGTATATAAGCATACCGATCATGTTTAACCTATTATACTGTATATAAAAATTTTGTATCTTTGACTGGGGTGGGATTTATATATATATGGAGGAAGTGTTTTGTACGGCGTACGTTGCCTATATTTTGACAGCTTGGCTGCATATTTTCTGATATGTGTCTTAATGACACAATTTGGTGTGTAGGGATGAATGGGTGTTTTAAACCCCACATGGTGTGATGAGATGGTCGGAGTTGGTGTGTAGAGGATTGGGGGTAGGGTTTTGGCATATCTGATATCTCAATCTAAATCTGAATCTGAAACTGAGTCTGTATCTGTTCCTGTTTGTGTATATAATTCTGTATTTTGACAAATTAATTAATTAAGTAACATTATCAGTTTATTCGTGAACGAACACGTGGTATTGAACTTGAATGTTATCAAGTCAACACCGTTTTCAAAACCCATTACTTGTGACATCACCAGATTTGGCCATAACACTTAGGTTGGGTTTGGGGTGTTACATTTAGTGGCATCAGAGCCAGGTTGTAAAACTCGGGCTGTGAATTTTGTGTTTCAAAATGATGTTTCAAAAAGAATTGGTTTTCAAATATTTTTGGATAAATTGGGAAGTATGTGGTACACTGAGTCTTCGGCGCTGATCCTGTAAGTATTTCTGAAATTTTGATAAAAAACTTTGAAACACTGTTGTTAGTACTTTCTGAAACTGTATTGACTAGTTAGAGACTGAAACCTTTGGAAACAATTCTGAACTTCTAATAATTTATGCATAAAACATCTGCTAATAAATACTGAAACTAATTCATAAAATTTTTAATGTAGATAAAACTCGAAATATACAACGAGCACTCGTGGAACTCATAGACGTAGTATTCGACACCGTAATAGAGGCCGTAGGGGGCTCGAGCTGAGTCTTTCTCTCTGGGCAGTATGCCGAACTTAGATATGAGTGAGACACTGATTTTGCCTGCTACTAAGACTGGGTCTCAAAGTCGCCCGGTTAGGGATGACACACTGTCCCAAGCCATGCTGAGGATTTTGGAAAGGGTCACTAGACCCCATTCTGGAGTTGAGTGCCGAGGGTCGGTAACTGAACAACTCTGGTCTAATGGTACTGAGCTGTTTAGGGGTGTCACTGGAGTCGCCCCTAACGTGATTGATTATTGGTTGGAGGCCACCGAGAGGATCATGAATGATCTAGACTGTACTCCTGAGTAAAAACTGAAGGGTGCAATCTCTTTGCTTCGCGATGAGGCTTATCAGTGGTGGTTGACAGTTGAGGAGGGTACTCAACTTTTAAAACCACCTTTCAGAGTAAGAACGTGGGTGCGAGTTATGTGGATGCATGTAGGAATGAGTTCATGAATCTTATGCAAGGCGATAGATTTGTGGCTGAGTATGAGGCTGGGTTTCTGAGGCTGAGCCGCTACGCTTGAGACATAGTGGCATCTGAGTATGAGAGGTGCGTCCACTTTGAGGACGGTTTGAGGGATAACTTTAGTGTTTTTATTGCTCCACAGAAGGAGCTGGAGTTTGCGATTCTAGTTGAGAAGGTGAATATCGACGAGGATGTTAAGCGCGTGGAGCGCCAGAATAGGGACTGAGAGAAAGGAAAGAATAAGAAGGATTCAGAGCCTTCAAGTTCTGTTCAAAGGCCTAAGAAAAAGGCCAGATCTGATGGGCCAGTTGGAGTAGGGGATCCTATTGCTCCTATTGGGATTCAACTGTGTGGTGATTGTGGAAAGCGCCATTCGGGCGAGTGTTGGAGGAGGATAGAGGCATGTCTAAGGTGTGAGTCATTAGAGCACCATATTCGAGAGTGTCCACAAAGGGCTGATCAGATGCAAGCTTCGGGACTAGGTTTTGCGTAGCCTCAGAGGGCAGTTCGGCAGCCACCTAGGGGTCATGGACAGGCTAGGGATGGTAGTGGTATGGGTCGTGGGAAAAGGGCACTGAGTAGAGGTGCTGGTCAGATTGAGGTGAGGCAGCCTGTATTGGTTTATATTGCACGACGTCGAGAGGATAGAGATGCTCTTGATGTCATCACTGATATGTTCCTTATATTTGATGTGCCTTATTCTTCTTTGATAAAAATAGGTTCTATTCAATTCTATGTAGCTAGCACTGTATTTGAAACCTAGGAACTCCTATTGAGAGTACTTCTAGTGAGATTACTGTACTAAGTCTGTTGGGGCAGTTTGTTTGGGTTAGTAAACTCTATAGGGATGTTACATTAGTGGTACAAGGGGCTGTCTTTTTGACAAATATGATGGAGCTTTCGTTTAGGGAGTTCGATTTAATTCTGGGTATAGACTGGTTGGTTGAACACCGAGCCAATTTAGACTGCACATCTAAGAGGGTCGTTTTGAGGACCAATGATGATATAGAGGTGGTTGTGATTGGTGAGCATTGAAATTATTTGTCCAATGTAATCTCCGCTCTTGTGGCTAAAAAACTGGTTCGAAAAAGGTATGAGGCATACTTGGCTTACGTTAGTGTTTTTGATTCTGGGGACTCTTCTATCGGGGATATCAGAACGGTGAGGATTTTCTGAATGTCTTCCCTGATGAGTTACTAGGTTTACCTCCGAATCGAGACGTTGAGTTTGGAATTGAGCTCCTTCCGGGTATAGCTTTAGTGTCTATCGCTCTATACTGAATGGCATTGAAGGAGCTTACAAAGCTTAAGGCTTAACTACAAGAACTTCTGGATCATGGTTTCATCCATCCTAGTGTGTCTCTGTGGGGGCATCACTTCTATTTGTTAATAAGAAGGATGAGACCATGAGGATGTGCATCGATTATCAGCAGTTGAATAAGTTGACTGTGAAGAATAAGTATCCACTTCCAAGGATCAATGACTTGTTTGATCAGTTTCGAGGGGCTTCAGTGTTCTCTAAGATAGATATTCGTGCTGGGTATTATCAGTTGAGGGTTAAAGAA
This sequence comes from Gossypium hirsutum, assembly GCF_007990345.1. Taxonomy (NCBI): domain Eukaryota; kingdom Viridiplantae; phylum Streptophyta; class Magnoliopsida; order Malvales; family Malvaceae; genus Gossypium; species Gossypium hirsutum. Next base: position 10,755,531 of record NC_053425.1, read on the forward strand.
GAGGATGTTCATAAGACTGCATTTAGGACTTGTTATGGATAATACGAGTTCCTTGTTATACTTTTTGGTATGACGAATGCTCTAGCTGCATTCATGGATCAGATGAACCAGGTTTTTTAGCCATATTTTGATCAGTTCGTCGTGGTCTTCATTGACGATATTCTGTTGTACTCTAAGATCGAGGATGAGCATGATAAGCATTTTAGATTAGTGCTTCAGATTCTACGTGAGAAACAACTTTACGTTAAGTTGAGAAAATGTGATGTTCTGGTTGCGTGAAGTGACATTTTTGGGGTATGTCATTTTTGTTGAGGGGATCCGTGTTGATCGAGGAAGATAGAGGCTGTGTTGGATTGGAAACAGCCTAAAAACATATCTAAGATCCGTAGTTTTCTAGGTTTGGTTGGATATTATCGGCGGTTTATCGAGGGGTTCTCTCTAATTGCAGCTCCTTTGACTAAGCTTCTGCTTAAGAGTGTTCCGTTTGTCTGGGCTGATACGCAGTAATCGAGCTTCGAGAAGCTCAAGCCTGTTCTAACTCAGGCTCCTGTTTTGATACAACCTGAATCCAGTAAGGAGTTTTTGGTCTTTAGTGATGCTTCGTATGTCAGTTTGGGATGTGTATTGATGCAAGATGGAAATGTTGTGGCTTATACGTCCTATCAGCTTAATACACACGAAGGGAACTATCCGATGCATGATCTCGAGTTGGCTGTTGTGGTCTTTGCGTTAAAAATCTTAAGGCATTATCTATATGGTGAGAGATGTATCATCTACACCGATCACAAGAGTCTCAAGTACCTCCTTACTTAGAAGGAGTTAAATCTTAGGCAACGCCAATGGATTGAATTGCTGAAGCATTATGACCACATGATAGAGTACCATATTGGTAAGGCCAACATGGTGGCTGATGCTTTAAGTCGTAGGCGATGACGGATTTGAGAGCGATGTTCGCTCGACTTAGTTTATTTGATGATGGGAGTCTGTTAGTTGAGTTGCAAGTTAAGCCGACTTGGATTGATCAGATTTAAGTTAAGCAGTTGGGGGATGAGTCTCTGGGTCTGCAGTTTCGTCAGATTGAAAATGGAAGTACTTCAGATTTTGGGCTGAATAGTGATGGTGTTTTGTGTTTTCGAGGTCAGACCTGTGTGCCAAATGACTCTAATTTAAGGCAGTCGATTTTGAGAGAGGTGTATAGTAGCCCTTATTCTATGCATCCCAGTGGTAATAAAATGTATCGCGACCCTCGTGAGTTGTATTGGTGGCCAGGGTTGAACCATGAAGTTACTGATATTGTTACTTGTTGTCTGACGTGTCAGCAAGTTAAGGCTGAGCACCAATTGCTGTTAGGTTACTACAACTTGTTAAGATTCCTTTATGGAAATGGGAACGAGTAATGATAGACTTTGTTAGTGGGTTTCCCTTGACACTCACTAAGAAGGATTCTGTTTGAGTCATTGTGGATCGATTGACAAAGTCTGCTCACTTCATTTCAGTTCAGACGGACTTTTCTTTGCAGAAGTTAGTGAAGCTCTATATCTCAGAGATTGTAAGACTGCATGGGGTTCCTGTTTCGATTATTTCTGATAGAGATCCTCGCTTTACTTCTCGGTTCTAGAAGAAATTGCATGAGGCTCTGGGTTCGAGATTGGACTTCAGTATTGTATTCCATCCTTGGACCGATGGTGTAACAGCCCATTTTTTAGTGAAATTGGAACAGTGGTTTCGAGACCACCAATTTGACCCAAAATAAAGGTTTATATTTATTTCAATATATGGTCCGTATTATAATGGACATGTTGTGTGAAAATTTTAAAACGAAAATTTTATCAATTAAGTGTTTAATTACGAGAAAGACCAAATCGCATAAAAGGTGAAAGTTGAATTCTAGTATTTATAAGGATTAAATAGTTATGGAAATCGAAACTAGAGGTCCTTATATGGTAATTAGACCATTAAGAAAAGTATGTAGATTTTTCTTGGTGACTCATCTATGAAAATATAGGAAAAGGGCAATGACTAAATTGGAAATAGCAAAATACTTAATTAAAAACATGATAAAAGAAATCATCTTATTTTATGTCATCTTCAACCTAAAACACATGGAAACCCTAGATGAGAGAAAATAAACTTTCAACGCCTAATTGGGTAAGTTTCCTTGTCTCGTTTTTAGTAATTTTGGTATTTTTGAAATCGGGATAGCTTAATCTCTCTATTTGAGGGATTAATTTGAAAAGTTATCAAGGTATGAAGAATGGGTCATGGATGTAATACTGGAAATTAGAAATTTATGGTAGAAAATGAAAGATTACTGATAGATAAACAACTTTTACAAAGTGATTTTTGATGAAAACATGATTTAGGGACTAAAATGAAAAGTTGTAAAATTTGATGAAAAATTTTGAAATTTTATGAATACATGTGCTGGAAAACTTGTAATGGGGCTTTGGTTAGGCTTGAAATAGGGATTAATTTGCACAAGTTTCATTTCCGAGCTTAGGGACAAATAGAATTTATGGAAAAGTTAGGGGCAAAATGGTAATTTTTCCTAAGACGTAAATTGAGTCCTTTTAAATATGAAATGTGTGAAATTGATGGTTAAATTCATTTATATAAATCCAAAAAACACTAATTCAAGGTTAGATCGAGGAAAAGAAAAGGTTTCGGATTAGTAGATTTTTAACACGAACAAGTGTTGAGGCAAGTTCGTATAACTTAATCGAGCATGTAATTATGTTAATTGAATGTTGTATTTGTATGTAATGTGAGTTATATTGATGTGCTTTACTTGTATGCTATAATGGAGAATTTGATACATGCTTGAAATGGTGATAGAGGTTTAAGTCCCGATTGAATGTTGAATTATGATGATTATATGTGTTTTCCCAAAACGAATAAGGTCTTGAATTTGTTTTGGATGAGATTTAGCTCGAACGAGTAATCCTGTTAACCTTGTTATAGAAAGGATTTAGCTCAGACGGGTAATCCTATTCTAATACCTCTCGCGTAAACATTACGGCTACGATTTAGCCTGGACTGGTAGTCCTAATTGAGCTTTCGAGCATACGTTATATAAGGATTTAGCCTGGATTGGTAATTCTGTTATACAATATGTGACTCGAAAGAGTGTTTCTTGGTTAAGTGCCCTAATGGGTACACTTAAATAAGAAATTGACAGATTATAGAATTGTACACTTCGAGTGTACAACTTAAGCATCCATTAGAATTCAATGATTCAACGAACATAAAACTCTTGACATGACATGCAAATCTTGAGTGAAATGATAATGTCTTGAAAAGATATTACTTGATGAGCTCATTTATGTTACTTGATTGATATGAAGATTTTGGTGACTAACATGTTTGATTGAATGTATGTGTTTAGGCAATTTAGCCAAATTGATGGAAAACATGTTATTGTATGTTTAGATTTAATAAATGGGATTGGTAAGTTTAGTTTTCGTTATACGAACTTACTAAGCATGTAATGCTTACTCAATTTATTTTTCCCTTGTTTTATAGTGCTCAAAGGCTCGCGAGGGTTAGAAATCGTTGGAGCATCGTCACACTATCAACTAGTCCTTTTGGGTATACTTATTAAAATCATTTTGGTATAATGGCATATTTAAGACAACTTGGCCAATAGTGGCTTGAAATGATATTTTGTATCCTAGCCATTGGAATGGCTAATGATGGTTCATTTTGGTATGACTAAGTAGATTATTATGATATATATATACAGATGTGTTATGTTAAGAATATGTGATCAATGTTATGAATGCCTAAGTTAAACTAAGGTAAGGTTGTGGTCATGTTTACTTGTAGTGATATGCCTTGTGAATGATGAAATTTGCTTAAGTTGAATGCTTGTATTGGTTGGTATTGGATGTGTGTTTCAAGTGCAGGTCTTGGGTGAAAATTTGGGTGAGAAATAAAGCTAGAAATGGCTTTATTTTGTCCACATGGGTAGACACACGTGCGTGTGTTTAGACCGTGTGTGACACACGGCCTAGTAATATGGGCATGTGGTTAGGCCGTGTGTCCCCTGCACCTTAATTTTGAGAAACAAAATGCTCAGAATTGAGCACATGATCAGAGACACTGTAACACCCCTAACCCGTATCCGTTACTGGATTAGGGTTATGAGGCATTACCAATCAAAATATAACTCAGATGAAACTTTCATTATTAACTATCTAGTAAAAGGTTAAACTAAACTATCATACTTCAGTTTAATATTTCATATAATCTCCAGAACTTATAATCAAATAATACCATCAAGAAATCATGAAAAATTTGAATAATTTAAATGTAAAATATCTTCTTATCATACAAATGTTATGCGCATACTCTATACAAGCAAACACACATCATTTCATTTCATATAAATGAAATATTTCATAATAACATTTATATGCCTAATTCCAACATTTGCATTTCATGAATGAATATATATATACATATATATAAAAATCACCAACTCAACCAATTAAACTACTTAAATAAACTAACCAAAATTTTTATATAATGTACCATTAGAGACCAATACAAAAACCATATAAATCTTTTATCTATTCGGCTAACAAGTTTACCTAAACATATTTATTGATTTTTGAATAGCTATCAAACCCACATACCCATGCATATTTTTTTTACTTTACACAAGAAACATATACCAAATACACCTCCTATAAATAACATGCATTTTAATTTACTAATGCATTACATGTTATCACACAATACACATCCATCTATTACTCCATAATCGAAACACATGATCAAACACCACCATATATATATACACCTTAAGGTGAGATATATATCAAGTCAATTCATCATATGCATAAATATTTATACAAGCAAATACCGAATCACAAGTTGGTTATAACCGTTTCACATTATCGATTTACAAATACATTATTGTAATAACTTTCAAACCAACTCATGTTACAAATTATACTTCACAAAAATAAGGCATTCACCAAAAATAGACATATATTCAAAACATGAATCTTACATACCATGTAATAAACAAATCAAAACAAACTTATATTATGTCCGGATATTGATAAACCATAAATTATTCATATTTTTACCCCATGTTTAATGCAATTTATGGATGATTTCTCATTAGAATTGGTGAATTCGATGCTCCTAATGCTTTAATTTCATGTTTTATACTTAGGAGAGCATAGGAGAGCGAAAGGAATGAGAAACGGGCCAAAAATGGAGAAAATGGGCCAAAGTACGAAATCAACATGGCCTGGACCTCCTTACACGGGTAGACCACACGGCCGTGTCAATTTGGCAGGCTCGAGCACGGCCTGAAGTAATCGAACACAGGAGTGTGCCACGGGCGTGTCCCTGTCGAGCCCAAGTTGAGTCCAATTCAGAAAAGGCTAATTTTGAGGGCTTCTAAGCATTCCAAAGCCTATAAATACACCATAGAGAAGGAAGAAAGGGGAAACGGAGAATAGGGGGTAAGGAATTACTCCAAGGAAGCCGATTGATCCATCTCAGGAGTTGGATTCATCATCAAGACTGAAAATCTCTCCTCAATTTCCCTTCAGGAGTTTTGGGTTTTCTTTATGTTTTGTATTTTAATTCTTCTGAGATGTTTTCCTATTTAGTTATGAACTAAAACCCCTAAATACCTAAGGGGAATGAAACCTAAGACGAATCTTGTTATTATTTTCTGAATTGTATGATAAATATTTAACTTGTTCTTAATTATGTGTTCTTAATTCTTGTTTTGATATCCCAGGATACTGATAAAAGACATGCTCTTATTCAGAGGAGGAATAGACCCTGTCTAAGAGTACATTTGTCATAATTAAGTGGAGTTGATTGCGCGCCTAGACATAGGGTGACAAGATTTTCCCGGATTAGGGTGAAACCTAATAAGGGGATCCATAGATCGAGTTAATGCAACCCTAGAGCGTTAATTAGAGAAAAGTCTCGGTTATTCAATTTAGGGATTAGACGTTATTAGTCTTGAATAGGGATAATAATATAACTTAGGGATCTCTACGGAACAAGTTGAATGAATAAATCGTTCGATTCGGAGCCAGAATAACAAGTAAAGTCTAGGTGGATTTTTTCCTTAGGTATTGTCTTAAGTCAATCGATTTTTCCCAAAAGCAATTCCCCAATTCTTTTCTCTATGCGTTCTTAGTTTAGATAATTAGTTAATTAAAACAAAAGCTCTTTATTCTTAGGCTAGATAATAAAAAGACAGTCATTACTAGTACTTTTAGTTCCTTTGGGTTCGACAACCCGGTCTTGTTAAAACTATACTACTGTTTGATAGGTACACTTGCCTACATCGCAATAATAGTTAGTTTAAGAACGAGTAATTATAAATATTTAAAACCTATCACGAAATAACGCGATCAAGTTTTTGGCCCCGTTACCGAGGAACTAAGATATTAGGAACGCTCAATTTTTATTACTTTAGCCATTTATTTTTCTTGCAATTTAATTTAATTTTATTATTTATTAACCTACTCTTTCTTTCTCTTGGCAGGTTTTTATAGTTTATGACTAGAGAAACCCGTCGGGACCATTACTTTTTGACGAAGAAATCGATCGTACAGTTCATAGAAACCAAAGAGAAATAAGGCTCAGCTTAAGATACACGGAGAACGAGCAAGAATACGATACTCAACCCCCAACTGAAGAGATGGCTGAAAACCAAGGTAATCAGCTACCTCCTGCAATTGCGGTTAATCAAAATCCTGCTCCACGCACTATGTGTGATTATATTAAACCTTCTTTAACAGAAACTGAATCAAGCATAGTTAGACCTGCTGTAGCTGCAAATACTTTTGAATTAAAACCTAACACTATTCAAATGATACAACAATTTTTTCAGTTTGATGGTTTGCAGGATGAGGATCCCAATGCTCATTTAGCCAACTTCTTAGAACTACGCGATACATTTAAAATTAATGGCGTTTTTTATGATGCCATACATCTTCGGTTGTTTCCCTTTTCATTGAGGAACAAAGCTAAACAGTGGTTAAACTCGTTACCATGAGGGTCAATTACTACTTGGGAACAAATGACCGAAAAATTCTTACTAAAATATTTTGTGCAGATGGATTTAGAAACACGCTACGATGCATGGGAGAGATACAAGGACTTATTGAAAAGGTGCCCTCACCATGGGTTACCGCTTTGGCTCCAAGTACAAACATTTCACAATGGTCTGAATCCTTCGACTCGACAAATGGTTGATGCAGCAGTGGGTGGAACCATCAACAATAAAACACTGGAAGATGCTTATGAGTTTATAGAGGAGATGTCACTGAATAACTATCAGTGGAAAGTCATGAGGACAAAGCCAACGAAAACAGCCAGCGTTTATAATGTCGATTCGGTTACCATGCTCTCTAATCAGGTAGAACTCTTGAATAAAAAGATTGATGGTTTTCTTAATTCTTCACAGGTTCACCCAGTAGTGTAGTGCGAAGCAAGTGGAGGTGGAACAAACCATTCGGAATACCAACCTTAAGGCCACAGCATGGATAACGAGCAACTAAACTACATGGGTAATAATCCTCGACCTCAAAACAATCCATATAGTAACACTTATAATGCAGGTTGGAGGAACCACCCCAATTTTTCGTGGGGTGGTCAAGGAAATCAAAGACCACAACATCCTCTGGGCTACCAACAACTACCCTACCAACAGGAAAAGAAGCCAAACCTTAAAGAGATGCTCTCAAAGTTTATATCAGTGTCAGAAACCCATTTTCAGAACACCAAGACAGCACTTAAAAATCAACAAGCATCGATCCAAAGCCTCAAAACTCAGATAGGCCAGCTTTTCAAACTAATCTCCGAACGACCACAAGGTAGTTTGCCAAGTAATACCGAACCTAACCCAAGGAAACAACTCAACGCAATTAATATTCAAGATGACGAAGGAGTCGTTGAGCCTGAACCAGGACCGAGACAAGAAACTGTGGTAAGCTAAGGTCAAGGTAAGGTAGATTAAAATACAAGCAAACCAGTGACTGTCGAATATAAACCTTGCGTGCCATACCCCAACGTGATAAGGAAAGACCGCTCAGATGAACAATTTGGTAAATTCTTTAAACTCTTAAAAAAATTACATATTAACTTACCGTTTATTGAAGCTCTATCGCAGATGCCAAATGCAATGAAAATTTTAAAAGAGCTTTTAGCAAATAAGCGGAAGTTGGAAGAGGCGTCGCATGTAGAGCTGAACGCAGTTTGCTCGGCCATTCTCTAAAATAAACTACCCAACAAACTAAAAGACCCAGGGAGCTTTATTATTCCTTGCTTAATTGGTAGTTTAGATGTTAATCATGCATTAGCTGATCTAGGGGCTAGTATCAATGTCATGCCTTACAAAATGTTTAAGCAACTAGGTCTCGGGAAACCCAAACAGACTAGGATGAGCTTTCAATTAGTAGATATAGCTATAAGATTCCCTAGAGGTATTATTGAAGATGTGCTAGTTAAAATCGATAAATTTATATTTCCCATTGACTTTATTGTTCTAGACATAGAAGAGGATAGCAACACTCCCTTAATTCTAGGAAGGCCCTTTTTAGCAACTGCTAAAACCATCATTGATGTTGGCACAGGAATTGAAGGTGATCATTTAAACCATTTTACTAAAACTAACAATATGGTGCAACTTATTTTGAAGAACACGAGTCTGAAGGAAGCACACGAGCCGTTCTCAAGCACCAGTAGAGGACCTGTTCATGAAGATCGAAGATTACAAATTGAGGAACTTGATGAATAGTGGACGCACAAACCAAGAACACCCGACAAACTGAAACTACGCCAAAACGAGCCTGATACCTCTCCAAATCAACTTAAGGTTGGTGATAAGATCTTATTAGATGCCGCAGATCCCTACATTGTCACTACCACACCAAATGAGGAAATCCCTCTTACGGTACTCAGTATTTTTCCATTCGGTACGGTGGAAGTGAGTCATCCCAAGTTCGGCACTTTTAAGGTAAACAACACCCGATTAAAATCTTATTTTGATGAGATTGATAGCAGGAATGAGGAGTATAAACTCCTCAAACCACCATGACCATTCACAGAAGAGGTAAGTCGAGCTTAGACTATAAATAAGCGCTTCTCGGGAGGCAACTCGAGTACTAACAATATTAATTTCTTTAAATTTTGGTATTTAACTCCTAACTTATTAGTAGAAATCTTGAATACAGGTGTTTTCACAAAGACACAGCCAAGCACACGGGTGTGCTTCAGGCTGTGTGAAAATAGGGAAAAAGATTTTCCTAACACGGGCTATGATTAAATGTCACAGCCGTGCGATATGACCGTAGTTGAGCCTGCCAAAACAACACAGGCGTGCGACACGCCCGTGTGGAAGAACCGTGGGTGAACCTGTTAAAACAACACGGGCGTTTGACACGCTCGTGTGGAACACCCGTGGTCGAACCTGTTAAATTAACATGGGCGTAGGGATTGCACACACGGGCGTGGGAGAAGCGAACGAAGCTAGACACGGTCATTCGACACGGCCGTGTGAACCCACACGCCTGAGGAACACGAGAGTGTACTAAATGTCAAACGCTTCCAAATTTGAAATTCGCGAATCACACAGGATGAATTTGGGGAACACGGGCGTGTTCCCTAGCCGTGTGGCCCAAAATCTATAAATACCCTGTACTATTCACGTTCTTTCACATTTAAAAACTCTAACCCTAGCCTCTGCAACTCCACATGGCCTCCCTGCCACGCCCGTGCTGTGACAGCCCTAAATTGACCCTAGTCGAAAAGTAGTTTCGGGACCGCTAAACCGAGTCACCGAAGTATTTGAGTATAATATTTATTGTCTAAAATATGTGACTATGAGTGTGTGAAAGTTTTAAGCTTCGATTTAGTTAATTGCATGTGAATTTAGTTAATAGGACTTATGTGTGACACTTTTGAAATGTGATAGGTTAATCTATAAGGACCTATTAATGCATGTTATAAAAATGAGGGGTTTGCATGTCAAATTTCCATTTATAATAGGTAGTGGCCGGCCATGGTATGGGTCATGGATGAAAATATGTATTTTCTATTAGCATTATTAGTTTACAAAATAAAATAAGGAATTAAGAATAATAAAACATGTGGTAATGGGAGGAGAAACCAAAGTTGTCATCTTTGCTCCTCATTGCCGTGACTAGAAGAGAAAAAGCTTGGAAAAAATTCAGCTATGGTGGTTAGCTAAATCAAGGTAAGTTCAAGGATGATTCTTGGATTTCTAGCATTTTTTTTGAGTTAGTCATTAAGCTCTTTGCTTAACCCATGACCAAATTTGAAATGGTATGGTGTCTGGAGCATTCGGCCATGGTAGGAAGTAGAAGAGAAATATGGTTGTTGTTCATGTTATTTGGATGATAAATGGTAGTTAGGTGAAGTAGAGTCTAACAAATGAGCACATATGTGCATTAGTTGCTAAATGGAGAAAAATCGGCTAACAAGTGTGTACTAAGGCCAAATATGATTTTGAATATTATTGAGTAATGTATGTGTTTTGAATTGATGGAATGGAGAGGATGCTTTAATTGTGTTATGAGCAATTATATGTTAAATTAAGGTTTGCTAAGCTAGCTATTAAGGTGAAGTGCAAATGTTAGTATTTGATTACTAGTGTATATATGTGTATTAGCCGAGTTTTGAACTTGAAACAAAATGGTATTTAGTCAATACAAGTAACCATATTTGTAGAATGTATTAAGTATATAATCGGCCACATGAGTAAAATGAGTACTTGATGTTATGTTATAATTATTAAGCTACAAAACATTGTACATGTTCGGCCAAGGTAAATTATTTGAGTAAAGTATATCTTGATGGTACATTTCGGCTAGTATAAAATGTATCAAAGCTATTTGTATAATGGTCTAATGTGACTTACCAAATATACAAATTTGAAAATGAAATGATGAGAGACTTAAGTGGGCAATTAATTCAAGTGAATTGGTTCTAAAATGTACATGGATGCCGTATGAGTATGTTTGATTTGGGAAGTAAATTGTTTGATTTAGCTCAAGAGCTTAGAGGATCAAAGTCGGATGGGGGAAAGGAAAAAGTGATCGAATAGCCGTTGAAATCGTTCGACAACATCCGAGGTAAGTTCTTAAGTAATTGAGTTTGATTCCTTTGAAAATTTTAAGTTTTAAAACGGGTTAAATATGAATTATGCATATACGTTAAGGTCGATGACTTTTCTAAATGACGGCATATATGATATCATGTTTTAAATATGTGAATGAGAACTTTACAGAGTAAATTGTATAAATCTGCTACGGACAGCAGCAGTAGCGTGTTTTGGAAAAATTACCATAAATTGTGGGAGTTCAGATAAAGGCTGAATAAATTATGTAATTAAAGCTTGATGCGTCTAGTTTCGTATACAAAAAAATCGTGTAAGTAAAGGGGTTGCCAATAATGAGATTTTCAAAGTTGTGTGAGACAGAGTCAGAATGGCTCCGAAATCCCCTGTTCAGTATTCGGAAAATCATTATAAATCGTACAAAAATGATTATAAGATAAAATTTTACGCTTAGACTCCTTAATGAGTCTAATTTCAAACAAAATAAACAAAAACACATTTTGAATTCTGTACAATGAGAAATTAAATTTTTAGTGAAGAGTAGTCAGAGTAGTCAAGCAGTAAAATAGGGGAAACTTTGAGAAAAATCTGGTATTGATTGGCCAAACCAAAAATTTTGAAAATTTTGTGGATAGAGGATATACGAGTCTATTTTCATGGAAAATTAGCGGCACATAATTTGGAATTTCGTAACCCCAGTTACAAATAATTTAACGACTGTTGCTCAGGAAAATAGCTTGTAGAGAATTTGTGGTTATGTTGTAAACATGGATAAAACTTGTTTTAGTTGCTCATAAGCTATTGATTAAACCCATACGTGAATTCTAAATTGTGATATCATAAAAAGATATATGAGTGTTAGATGGATCTTTGATATTAAAATTTGTGAAATTGTAAGTTTATAAGTATTCGAATATGAAATGATAGTATGGCTTGAAATTGAATTATTCATTGGGAAATGATAGATGTAGATTCAGCCAAGACAAAGTGAAAGTATATGTGGTATGTGAAGTATATTTGGATAATTGTGATGTGAATACATGAAAATTTATATTTTGATTTAGGATTTTATGTGATGGATGTGAATGTGTATATATGAGCTAAGGCCGAATGGAAAATGTGATGAATGTGAACATGCATTTGTGTGATAAGGCCGAATGGCCAATGTGATGAATGTGAACATGTACATATGTGATAAGGCCGAATGGCCAATGTGATGAATGTGAACGTGCATATGTGTGATAAGGCCGAATGGCCAATGTGATGAATATGAACATGCACATATGTGATAAGGCCGAATGGAAAATGTGATAAATGTGAACATGCATATATGTGATAAGGCCGAATGGCCAATGTGATAAATGTGAACATGCATATATGTGATAAGGCAAAATGGCCAATGTGATGAACGTGGAAGTGTATATATGTGGGAAAGCCGAATGGTTAATGCGAAATGTGTATGAGATGGATATGTGGTAAAGCCAAATGGCTAATGTGAGATATGTATGAGATGTGTATATATATATTGTGGCCAAATGACAAACGGCGGAAGGTGTTTTTTATTAGATATTTGATGAGGTAAATGAATTACAAATATGATAGTCGATGTGAATGTTGTAACATGTGAATAAATATGTATGAAACTCTATGATGTAAACCCGGGATTAAAGATCAGATGACCATATGTGGTGACTATGTCTGGGTTAAGACCCGCTGACTTCGTGTGGAGATTTCATCTGAGCTAAAGGTCTCGCCGATAATCCGAGTAGAGTTTAAAGCTATAAGACTTCGCAATAAGAATTGCTTATAAATATATTCAATGCGAAAGGTTAAACAGGTATGTACTCCAAGTTTATATGTGAGCTTGATTTAAACTAAATCATAAGGCAGTTATGTGATGCATACGTGAGCAATCTATGAGACTATTCTTATGATTATGCGACATCGGATCAGTGTGAGAGGTTATGTGAAATTATACAATATATCTATGTCACATGAGCTCACTTTTATGTGAAAGTTTATCTGCCTATTGTATATGATGAGATGTGCATATTCGGTAAAGGGATAGTATGCCCGAAGGAAGAGTGAAATAAAAATACGAACAACTATGTTATAATTTGATTATTATCTGTTGACACTGCTTAAAACTTACTAAGCATTGTAATACTTACTCTGGTTACTTTGTTTCCTCTGTTTTATAGATCTCATTTGGAAGCTACAGGCTCGGGGATCGTCAGCAACTAGTCACACTATCACTATCCACTGCTTGTTACTGTTATGTTTTGAATTATTTTATGGCATGTATAGAATAGACTAGTGGTGGAAGAATATTTTGGTTAATGTATATAAGCCATGCGAAAATGGCATCTTTTGAATGTTTACTTAGAGAAGTTTAAATTTTATCCCTGGCTGTGCTTAGTACTTATTTAAATGAATGATCTTTATTTCAAGAAAAAGTTCAAAATTTTACGGTTCTGACATGAGTTACAAGTCCGGTAATGCCCCTTACCTATTCCGGCGATGGTTACGGGATAGGGATGTTACACGTGCGCCGCTTCCCACTTCATTTTTGACGCTTAATCTCTTTCCCTTAGCGTTTTTTTACTCCTTTCACTTCTATTTTACTTATTTCTAATGCTTATTATCAACATAAACTCCATATCTTTTAAACTAATTTTCATTTTTTCTATCATTTAATGTGCATTCTTAAGTTAGTTATCATACATCTCGTGTTAAATTGAGATTAGGAAAACCTCATACCCATTACATTTCTATTCTCATTCTCATGGTTATTGTGGTTGAGTTTGCCTCATATTAATAGTATTGGCTGAAATAATTAGTTCCAAATTCATGCCTTTTATTTTTTCGAATTCGTTTACCTATTATTATTATTCTTTATATTACAGGCTTTTGATGTCGTCTTCACTAGGAAAGAAAATTGCCGTACCTGCCTCAAAAAAGAGGAAGGGAGCGTCCTCTTCCGCGGGTCCAACCGCGAAAATTCATCACCCTCTCCTACAATTCCCCCGAAGGCCCCAGGAAGAACTGTTCCATACTTCGGGCTCAAACTTTAATTGCGGGTCGTTGCATCGACTGACTGCTGTAGAACAGGTTCAGTTGGCTGATTTGATTCGAGCCTTCTTAACCACCAACCCTTGGGAGCAATTCTTTGGGATTATCAAGCTGACATACCTTGAGCTCACGATGGAACTATGCTCAACGTTCCATCTTCAGATCGTAATGACGTACTACGATGATCCCGACACAGTTCAATTTTGCCTAGGTGGATTAATCCGCCAGCTAAGCGTCCTAGAGTTTGGTGCTGCACTAGGCTTATATACGAGGAGTTCAAGGAGGAGAATGAACTACATGCTCTCAGTCGCCACATACATTTCTCTCCCTCGAAGTGCTGGCACGCTTTGGCCCCTAACACAGCCTTCTACAATCCTAGCTGCTCCAAGGCATTAGTTCTCCCACCATCTATGATGTACTTACACGCTATTTTAGCTCACACGATTATAGGGAGGTAAGAGAGCACTGGCGTCGTCAACACCCACGACGTCTACTTCTTATGGTGCATGTCGCAAGGGCACGTCAACGACTTTGCCTATTTCATCGTCCTTACAATTCAGCTCCAGATGGAGCGGCATCGGAAGGGGGTCATCTCCATTGGCCCCTACGTGACTCAACTGGCACGACACTTCAGGCTCCTCAACACCGCGACCCAAGAATCATCCCTCACCCTCATCGGCCAGATGTCTCCACAAGGCATCTCGAGCATGCTTAGCATGAGGATGATCGAGAGGCACCGAGGAACCTACCCTCCCCAATATCGTCTCGCTCAATCTACCGAGGAGGCCTACGAGGACATTTCTGATGATGTCTCCCCATAGCACGAGGACCCACCGACTCAGCACCACCACCCTCTCGTTCAGTTCATGCGGCGGCTTCATATGCTGACATCTCTGAGCGCCTCACTCGATTCGAGCAACAGTGTTTTCAATGATTTGACAACATTGATGCTACTCTACAGCAGATTTGTCAGCACCTCCACATCTCATTGCCAGTCCCACCTCGTGAACCATCCAGCGATGAAGATGTTTAAAAACATTTATTTATTATTTTATGTCTTTAATTTTTATTACAACTACTTTTTATTTTTATTTTTATTTTTCAGCAGGTTTTAGAATTTTATTTTTAATTATCAATATCGGTTTTTCTTTATGAGTAATTATGCTTCCTAATATCTCCTAAAAAGTTTCTGATTTCATCACAATTATATAGAGCTCTTAAGCTCATCATCACATAGGAACTAGTACTCCACCGAGAAAGGTTCTCCATGACTGCCATGCCTGCTCGCCCATGACCATAACTACCACTAGAGATAATATCCTTTTGGCGTAGGACTTATGGACTAATGAACCTCTACGACCGCCGGAATATCCTCCTCCACTCTCGAGCTGATTACTCTCCAAAACTCTAGTTCGAGGAATTCATTATGCAGGAAGTTTCACTTCTCTCCCTGTCTTTTTTTATATTCTATAATACCTATCTTTGTACATTGAGGGCAATGTACATCTTAAGTGTGGGGGGGAGGCATTCATGTCATTATCAGAAAAATCCCTGAATGATTGCCTTGTTCTCTTGAAAAGCTTTCATATCATATTTAGGATAAATTTTAATTGATTTATGATTTTGATTGATATAGCTTGAATTAAAACATAGGCCTTTATGCATTGATTGTTTAAACTTTAAGAAATTAGAGAATCAAGCATGATGAGTTGATTTTTAAGAATTTAAAATTATAGGTTGTTTCCCCAAGTCTAGGTATTACTTTGAATTGGAATTCACGAGTCTAAACATCAAAAAGCCATAATTTTTGTGAGATTTTTTAGCCTTTTGAGCATCTATTAATCCTTCATGCTCACATTTATTATTGCTTTGAGTGCGTCAGTATTGAACTGTTATTCTAGAACTTACTTGATTATGCATGTCGAGACCACACCATTTGATTTGATATATCAAAATGATTAAGGAACTTAGGATTAACCCACTCATGCCATGAAAAGCCTACCTCCACGATTAACCCCTAGTAAACCCCCTTGAGCCTAACAAGCCATTCCTTGTATTAACCTCAATATTAACCCTTAACCTATTATTGTTGAAATCCCCTAAATTAATCCATATTTTTGTCGAGATTTGAGTTGAATGGATTGCTTACCTATGTTTTGTTCTTAATAGTTAGTCTATATTATTTTAACTTGTTCTGAAAAAAAAACATGTATACACATTAGTAGTTATCTTCTGTTTGTAAGCTTCAAAAGTTAAATTCCATAGTCTGAGAAGAAGCTCTGTTGTACGCAAGTAATGATTAACTCTTTTTCTAGTTAGGTAATTTTTCAATTCAATCTCGATTCTAACCCTTTCTTTTAGCTTGTGACCACACTCCCTAACCAAGCCTCATTACAACCCTCCAAAGACCTTTTGATTGATGTATCATCTTAAATTATAGTGGTGGAGATTTGATTTTCATGCAAGCCTATGGTAATGACTTTTCATTATTGACTATTGAGTGCTTCATTTATTATCCTTAAACACCTCGAGTGATTTGAGTGATCTTCAGTGAGGATGTGAAACTCTGTGATGTTCTGAATTAAAGGTAATTACTTAAATGAGGGGAGACACCTATGTTTGCATGATTAAAATGCTCAACTTGGAATGTTTGAAACTTTTATGTTCTTTTAGTTGAATTCTCAATGTATGATTACTTATGGATTAATGTGAGATATTATCGATAGGAATTATAAGTTGAGAAGAATTTATTTTGATTATGAGTTGAGAATTTTGCTTGAGGATAATCAAATGCTTAAGTGTGGGGGTATTTGATAAACCATAAATTATACATATTTTTACCCCATGTTTAATGCATTTTATGGATGACTTCTAATTGGAATTGGTGAATTCGATGCTCCTAATGCTTTAATTTCATTTTTTATACTTATGAGAGCACAGGAGAGCTAAAGGAACGAGAAACGGGCCAAAATGGAGAAAATGGGCCAAAGTATGAAAGCAAACGGCCTGGACCTCCTCACACGGGCATACCACATGGCCGTGTCAATTTGGCAGGCTCGAGCACGGCCTGAAGTAATCGAACACGGGCGTGTGCTACGGGCATGTCCTTGCCGAGCCCAAGTTGAGTCCAATTCAGGAAAGGCTAATTTTGAGGGCTTCTAAGCATTCTAAAGCCTATAAATACACCCTAGAGAAGGAAGAAAGGGGAGACGGAGAATAGGGTGTAAGGAATTACTCCAAGGAAGCCGATTGATCCATCTCAGGACCCAGATTCATCATCAAGACTGAAGATCTCTCCTCAATTTCCCTTCAAGAGTTTTGGGTTTTCTTTATGTTTTGTATTCTTTATTCTTCTGAGATGTTTTCCTATTTAGTTATGAACTAAAACCCCTAAATACCTAAGGGGAATGAAACCTAAGACGAATCTTGTTATTATTTTCTAAATCGTATGATAAATATTTAACTTATTCTTAATTTTGTGTTCTTAATTCTTGTTTTGATATCCCAAGATACTGATTCAAGACATGCTCTTATTCAGAGGAAGAATAGACCCTGTCTAAGAGTACATTTGTCATAATTAAGCGGAGTTGATTGTGCGCCTAGACATAGGGTGACAAGATTTTTTCGGATATGGGTGAAACCTAATAAAGGGATCCATAGACCGAGTTAATGCAACCCTAGACCGTTAATTAGAGAAAAGTCTCGGTTATTCAATATTAGGATTAGACGTTATTAGTCTTGAATAGGGATAATAACATAACTTAGGGATCTCTACGGAATAAGTTGAATGAATAAATCATCCAATTCGGAGAAAGAATAACAAGTAAAGTCTAGGTGGATTTTTTCCTTAGTTATTGTCTTAAGTCAATCAATTTTTCCCAAAAGCAATTACCCAATTCTTTTCTCTATGCGTTCTTAGTTTAGATAATTAGTTAATTAAAACAGAAGCTCTTTATTCTGAGGCTAGATAATAAAAAGACAGTCATTACTAGTACTTTTAGTTCCTTTGGGTTCGACAACCCGGTCTTGCTAAAACTATACTACTGTTCGATAGGTACACTTGCCTACATCGCAATAATAGTTAGTTTAAGAACGAGTAATTATAAATATTTAAAACCTATGACGAAATAACGCGATCAGATATAGCCAAACAACCTTTAATGCCAAATCACATATAACACATTGACCAAATACAACAACCAAGTTCACATATACTGTTATCTATGCATACCATGGCCTAATCAGCCACATATTCATCCAAAATCATTAACCATTTTCAAAACATATAACACTTATCACAAACACCATTCTTCCATAGCACATAGCATTATAACCAAAATGACTCTAACCACAATCAAACATAACCAAATTCAAACATAGAAATTAAGCCATTTTCGTATGGCTCAATTATACATAAACCAAAATACAACATTACAAAAGTATAATCTAGCCTACCATGCCATAGGTTCAAAAATTCAACTTATAAAATACTGAAGATAGTTGATAGTGTGATAGGCTTTACTGATGATCCCCGAGCTCGTAACTTGATCCAAAATCTATAAAACAGAAACAAACATACACACACAGAGTAAGCTTTTATGGCTTACTAAGTCACAAGAAAATAAACTATTGAATGACATGAACAATTCATTTAAAGTAAGTTTAATTATACTAACATAATCATATTAAACCAAAATCTTAAGATTTCACAAATAACATGTACTTTTGCATATAGATTTACTTATGGCCGAATACATATATATAAATATTGAAAAAATATCTTTCGATTTCAAAGCTAAATATCATTAAATGAACACATATACATATACTCTTGAATCATAATATGATATCTTATGCATATACATAACAATGGCGAATATACTTCATAAGGCACACATGTTCACATTAGTAACTCACTTACCTTATTTCAAGTAGGTAATAAACCAATTCATACCTAATCATTTTAGCTCATTTTGCATATTCGATCACAACCTACCGTTGCCCAATGAACCATTCGGAATTGGATAGGACACTCGAATAATCACACATATCGTACAATACCAACATCCCAGACGTAGTTTTACATGTAATCACATATCGATGCCACTTTCCCAGACAGGGTCTTATTCGCACACATATATCGGAGTCACATATTGATGCCAACGTATAAAACGTGGTCTTACTCGCACATCACTTATTAGAATCCTATGTCATGACATATGTATCCTAGCTATTCCTAAGGTTCATAGGGAATTTCGGACGTCGTAACTCGGTCGAATCGAATTCATAAACATAGCTGCCAAGCTTGTACACATTCAACTAATACATGTATTTATTCACGTATTCATTTTAGCATATATAATTCATATTTAATTAAAAATAACAACGTCTATTTGCTTATAGACTTACCTCAGATGATGACAAACGGAACAGGACGGCTAGTCGACAACTTTAGTTTTCTCCCGATCCAAATTCGATTTTCTCTTTTCTTGGTCTAAATTAATATAAATTAAACTTATTTAATCAAATATTCAATCAAATTAATCCAAAAACACATAAATGGGCAAATTACTATTTTACCCCTGATATTTTACACTTTTTACAATTCAGTCTAAATTGCACAAAATACAAAACATGCAAAGTTTGCACACACCATGCTTAGGCCGAATACTCCTAGTGTTCATACAAGTCCACACATTTCATTTATTTCAAATTTAGTCCCTCAATTTATTATTTTTACAATTTAGTCCTAATTACTCAATATCATCAAAAATTCCAATACAAAACATGTTAATCTATCACATAACTTTTATTTTCTACCATCAAACAAAAAAAAATCACAAGCTTTCAACAATGGCATAACTCAAAATATTCTCCAGAATCAGAAATTCAAGCATGGGTCTTGTAGATAACTTAGCAACGATCTCAAAAACATAAAAATTATCAAAAACCGAGCTAGTTACATACCTTGATTAAGCTTTACTATGGCTGAACCCTAGCTTTCTTTTTCTTTTCTTTCTTACTTATGTTTCGATCATGAGAAGAAAGTATGATCACTACTATATTTTATTATATGTTTTATATTATTATTACATTTTAATTAATTACAATTATAACCTTTATAATTAAATAACTAAAACATATATTCCAAGGGTACAACCGGCCATCACTAACTCGAATGGTCTATTTACAACTTAAATGCTTCAATTTAAAAAGCCAATAGCAATTCGACCCTTATACATTAAACTATCAAGTTTTCAATTTACGCGATTAAATCTTTTTATTTAATCAGACATTCAAACGACAAAATTAAATTACGAAAATTTCACAGATATAAATTCACACATAATAAACGTATAAAATAATTTTTTGACTCAGATTCATGGTCCCAAAACCACCATTCTGATTAAGGTCTAAATTGGGCTGTTACAGACACGGGCGTGTGTCTCAGCCATGTGTGCCACACGGCCTAGAACAGGGCCGTGTGCCTTGGCCGTATGAAACCTGCATTTAATTTTAAATTGAGTTAATTAACCACAAGGCTTAGCACACGGGCGTGTGGCATGGCTGTGTGTGTAAGTCTAGAAAGTTACACGGGGTCGAACACGGGCTCTAGCACGGACGTGTCCCAGGGTTACACAAGCGTGTCCCGTAGACCACATGGGCATGAATAGCAATTTACATAAGTTATTTGTAAATGTTTTGAATGTTCTGGTAATGCTCCAAAACCTTGTTCCGACAACGAATATGGATTAAGGGTGTTACATTTAATGGTATCAGAGCTATTGTTTAGCCGATTCTCAGATTTGACGTAGCGAACACGAGTTTAGCTATCCATGCCATTATATAAATTGTGATAGTGTGATGACTCCTAATCATTTTAAATGTGTTTTTCATATAGTAATGTCATTCAATCGAGCTAGAGCTGAATCCAAGGAAGCTGAGAGCAATAATTCAACTTCGGTTCAAAGAGTTGCGTCTGCGCCTGGTAGTGAAACGCTTGTGTCTGAGGGCCGAAGTGAACAGGCAAAACAAGCCTTCTTTCAAATGATGAATGAACTGTTTACACAGTACTTGAGAACAAACCCTATTGTACAACGACCTCCCCCACCTGCTCCTCAATCGATTCCTGAGGTGCCACAGGGTGCCAAACTTGTTAGAATTGGTAAGCCTCCGATAGATAAAATTCGCAAGCATGGGGTGGAAGAATTTAGAGCTACCAAAGATAATGATCCGGAAAGGGCTGAGTTTTGGCTAGAGAATACTATCCGGGTTTTTGATGAACTATTCTACACACTTGCCAAATGTCTGAAATGCGCAATATCTCTACTGAAGGATATAGCTTATCATTGGTGGAATACCATAACTTCAATGGTACCAAGGGTGAATGTCACATAGGAATTCTTCTAGGCTGAATTTAGGAAGAAGTATGTTAGTCAGAGGTTCATGGATCAGAAAAAGAAAGAATTTCTAGAGCTCAAACAAGGAAATATGACTGTATCTGAATATGAACTGGAATTTGTTCAGTTGAGCAAGTATGCTAAGGAATAGGTTCTAACCGAGGTTGAAATGTGTAAACACTTTGAAGATGGTTTAAATGAAGACATCAAATTGTTGATTGGAATTCTTGAAATTAGGGAATTTTCAGTGTTAGTCGATTGAGCCCACAAAGCTAAGGAATTAAGTAAAGAAAAGAGACAAGCTGAAAGAGAGGCTCGAGTTTCTGGGAAAAGAGCTATGAGTAAGGCACAATTATTTGCTTCTAAGAAATTAAAGGAGTATTATGATCTTGTTACCACCTCTACGGGATATTCTAGAAGAGAGCGGGGCTCTCAACATTCTAACCCGAGGTCTTCATCTCCGTTTGTGACCAGTGTGGGTAGTGTCGGTAATCCCAAATTGAAATGTAAACATTGTAACAAATTTTATCATTGGGAATGTCGGTCTAGAAGTGGAGCTTGTTTCGGATGTGGTTCACTTGACTATTTCTCAGGGATTGTCCGAAAAGAGTTGAAAAATAAATAAAACCAGCTCCAAAGCCTAATAATCCTGTTACGAGAGGCAGACCACCCCGTCACCTCGGTAATGTTAGTGGTAGTCGATGTACTACCAAGGATACAACAGTTAGATCTGAGGCACGAGCACCTGCAAGGACATATGCTATTCGTGCTAGAGAAGATGCCTCTGCACCAGACGTCATTACTAGTACATTTTCTCTACTTGATACTAATATTACTGCTTTGATTGATCCTGGTTAAATTTACCTCTTGAATTCACTGAATTTGTGGTTAAAGTTTCAAACCCCCTGGGCCAGTGTGTTATAGTGGATAAAGTCTGTAAGAACTATCCGTTGATGGTAAAAGGTTATTACTTTTTTGCTGACTTGATGTTATTGCCAGTTGATGAATTTGATGTAATTTTGGGAATGGATTGTTTGACCCGATATGATGCAGTGGTAAATTGCAAACAGAAATATATTGTATTGAAATGTGAGAACTGTGAATTACTTCATGTTGAATATGATAAACTGGATGGATTACCTAATGTGATTACAGTCATTTCAGCACAGAAATATGTTAGAAAGGGGTATGATGCCTATCTTGCGTATGTAATGGAAACCAAAGTATCTAAGTTAAAGATTCAGTCAGTGCCGGTTGTATGTGAGTTTCTTGATGTATTCCCAGAAGAATTACCTATTTTACCACCAGATAGAGAAGTGGAATTCTCTATAGATCTTGTTTCGGGTACACCTATATCCATAGCACCTTATAAGATGACTCCTACTAAATTGAAAGAGCTAAAAGTACAGTTGCAAGAATTGATTGACAGAGGTTTCGGGACCACAAAAATTCAACCCAAAAATAAGACTTATTTTTATTTTATTATATGATCCGTATTATTATAGACATCTCATGTGAAAGTTTTGAAACCAAAATTTTATCAATTAACTGTTTAATTACAAGAATGACCAAATCGCATAAAATGCGAATGCTGAATTCTAGTAGCTATAAGGATTAAATAGCTATGAAAATCAAAACTAGAGGTCCTTATATGGTATTTAGACCATTAAGAAAAGTATGTAGATTTTTCTTAGTGACTCATCCATGGAAATATAGAAAAAGGGCAATGACTAAATTGGAAATAACAAAATATTTAATTAATTAAAAAGATGATAAAAGAAATCATCTTATTTTATGCCATCTTCAACTTAAAATAAATGGAAACCCTAAGTGAGAGGAAAGAAACTTTTAGGGCCTAATTGGGTAAGTTTCATTGTCCCGTTTTTAGTAACTTTGGTATTTTTGAAATTGGGATAGCTTAATCTCTCTATTTGATGAATTAATTTGAAAACTTATCAAGGTATGAAGATTGGGTCATGGATGTACATGTTGGAAATTAGAAATTTATGGTAAAAAAGAAAGATTATTGATAGATAAACAACTTTTACAAAGTGATTTTTGATAAAAACATGATTTAGGGACTAAAATGAAAAGGTGTAAAATTTGATGAAAAATTCTAAAATTTTATGAATACATTTGTTGGATAATTTGTAATGGGGCTTTGTTTAGGCTTGGAATAGGGAGTAATTTACACAAGTTTCATTTTCCGAGCCTAAGGACAAAATCAAAATTTATGGAAAAGTTAGAGGCAAAATGGTAATTTTGCATAAGACGTAAATTGAGTCCATTTAAATATGAAATGTGTGAAATTGATGTTTAAATTCATTTAAATAGATCCGGGAAACACTAATTCGAGGTTAGATTGTGGAAAAGAAAAGGTTTTGAATTAGTAGATTTCTAACGCAAAAAAGTGTCGAGGTAAGTTTGTGTAACTTAATCGAGCATATAATTATGTTAATTGAATGTTGTGTTTGTATGTAATGTAAGTTATAGTGATGTGCTTTACTTGTATGCTTTGATGGAGAATTTGATACATGCTTGAAATGGTGATAGAGGGTTAAGTCCCGATTGAATATTGAATTCCGATTGTTATATGCACTTTCCCAAAGTGAATAAGGTCTTGCATTTGTTGCGGATGGGATTTAGCTTGGATGAATAATCCTGTTAACCTTTTCATAGAAAGGATTTAGCCCAAACGTGTAATCCTATTATAATACTGCTTGAGTAAACGTTACGGTTACGATTTAGCTTGGACTAGCAGTCCTAATTAAGCTTTGAAGCATACGTTATATAAGGATTTATCCTGGACTGGTAATCCTATTATACAATATGTGACTCGAGAGAGTGTTTCTTGGTTAAGTGCCCTAGTGGTACCCTTGAATAAGAAATTGGCAAATTATAGAATCGTACACTTTAAGTGTACAAATTAAGCATCCATTGGAATTCAATGATTCAACGGACAGAAAACTCTTGACATGACATGAAAATCTTGAGATGAAATGATAATAACTTGAAAGGATATTGCTTGATGAGCTCATCTATGTTACTTGATCGATATGAAGATTTTGGTGACTAACATGTTTGATTGAATGTATGTGT
This sequence comes from Gossypium hirsutum, assembly GCF_007990345.1. Classification (NCBI taxonomy): domain Eukaryota; kingdom Viridiplantae; phylum Streptophyta; class Magnoliopsida; order Malvales; family Malvaceae; genus Gossypium; species Gossypium hirsutum. Next base: position 10,780,224 of record NC_053425.1, read on the forward strand.
TTAGGAAATTTAGCCAAATTTATGGAAAACATGTTATTGTATGCTTAGATTTAATAAATAGCATTGGTAAGTTTAGTTTTTGTTATACGAACTTACTAAACATGTAATGCTTACTCCGTTTGTTTTTCTCTTGTTTTATAGTGCTTCAAAGCTCGCAAGAGTTGGAGATCATTGGAGTATCGTCCACTATCAACTAGTCCTTTTGGGTATACTTAGTAAAATCATTTTGGTATAATGGCAAGTATAAGACAACTTGGCCAATAGTGGCTTGAAATGTTATTTTGTAACCTAGCCATTGGAATGGCTAGTAATGATTCATTTTGGTATGACTAAGTAGATTATTATGATATATATATACACATGTGTTATGTTAAGAATATTTGATTAATGTTATGAATGCCTAAGTTAAACTAAAGTAAGGTTGTGATCAGGTATGCTTGTAGCGATATGCCTTGTGAATGACGAAATGCTTAAGTTGAATACTTGTATTGGTTGGTATTGGATATGTATTTCAAGTGCAGGTCTTGGGTGAAATTTTGGGTGAGAAATAAAGCTAGAAATGGATTTATTTTGTCCACATGGGTAGAAACACAGGCGTGTGTCTAGACCGTATGTGACACGCGGCCTGGTAACAGACCTTATGCCGTAGTCCCCTACAGCTTAATTTTGAGAAACAGAATGCTCAAAATTGAGCACACGGGCAGAGACACGGGAATGTGTCTCAACTGTGTGTGCCACATAGCCTATAACACGAGTGTGTGCCTTGGTCGTGTGAAACCTGCACCTAATTTTGAATTAAGTTAATTAACAACACGTCCTAGCACACAAGCATGTGGCATGGTTGTGTGTGCAAGTCAGAGAGTTACACGGGTCGAACATGACCTTTAGCACGGGCATGTCCTAGGGTTACACGGGCATGTCCCTTAGACCACAAGGGCGTGTGAGCCTTGCACCTTGGAAAAATTTTCAAAAGTCTCGAAAAGTTCCTAAAGTTACTGATTAAGTCCCGACTCAATTATAGGGCTCATATTAGGCCTCGAGGGCCCAATCAAGGGATGTTATGAATGATCTCGGTAAATAAATAGCAATTTACATAAGTTATTTGTAAATGTTTTTGAACGTTTTGGTAATGCTCCGAAATCCTATTCCGATGACGGATACGGGTTAGGGGTGTTACAGATGGTCAATCTAAGAGGGTGATTCAAATACTGGAGGATATGCTTTGGAGTTGTGTAATTGATTTCTGAGGTAGTTGGGTGGATTATCTTCCGTTGGCTGAGTTCACCTACAGTAACAGTTTCTAGGCTAGCATCCAGATGGCACCTTACGAGGCTTTATATGGTCGTAAGTGTTGCACTCTTCTATGTTGGACTGAGTTAGGCGAGCATCGAGTTTTGGGTCCTGAGTTGGTTTTTGAGACCGATGATAAGGTTAGGCTAATTCGGGACTGTCTGAAGGCAGCTTTTGATAGACAAAAATCTATTGCAGATCTGAAGAAGCATGAGATTGAGTACTCTGTGGGGGACTTTGTCTTTCTTAAGGTTTCTTCATGGAAGAAAGTTCTGACATTCGGTCACAAGGGCAAGTTGAACCCTAAGTTCATTGGGTTGTATCGGATTCTGAAACGTGTAGGACTGATCGCTTATCAGTTGGAGTTACCTCCGGAGTTAAACCGTATCCATGATGTCTTTCATATTTTGATGTTGAGGCGGTATCAGTCGAATCCATCTTATGTTGTCTCTGTTGAGGAAATCGAGGTTAGGCCGGACTTGACTTTTGAAGAGGATTCGACTCAGATTCTAAATCGAGATGTTAAGGTTCTGATGAGGGAGTTCATTCTTTTAGTGAAGGTTCTGTGGCAGAATCTTGGTTCTAAGGAGGCCATATGGGAACCTGAGGATTCAATGCGTTGGCAGTATCCTCATCTTTTCAGATCAGGTAAATTTCGAGGTCGAAATTTCTTTTAAGGGGTAGAGTTGTAACGCCCTAAATAATTCAATTTTGCTTCTGTGGGTATTTGGCATTAATATGCATATGCTTTAGTGGTTGAGTGTTCTAGGAGTGTGTGAGAGGTCTTGGGTTCAAGTCCCACTTTTGTCAATTTTGTTAACTTTTGGATCTAAGCCTTATCCTAGTTCAGTGGGCTTATATTTAATTGCCTGTAAATTCATATTAGAATGAACCTGCTAGTTCGAGTGGTAAGGAGGTTGTTGTGTTGGAGGTCCTGTGTTTGAATCCCTGCACGAGTGTGCGTATTATTTTTGTTTGATTATCTGATAGAATTTTGGTTGAATTGAAAGTATGAGGAAGTTGTGAGTAGTGGCTAAGTGGGAGGAAAATAAGGGATTTTGATAAAATATCTTTATTTTCTCCCTTTCAAATTTTAATCAGTTTTTTCTCTCCTCTTTTTGAATTGCGTCTGTTTCTGCTTCCTTTCAAAGTTTCTATTAATTTTATTTTTGTTCTTCCTCTTTCTGGCATGAGTTTTGCTTCTCTATTCCATTCGGTTTCCTTTGTTTGTTACTACTATTTTCGCACAGTTTCGATAAGCTTTCAGTTCTATTTTGCAGTAATAGCGTAGCGTTTATTGTGGGAATCTGATTTCTGCGAACGAATGTGTAGGTGAGGGCGATGAATTTGTGGTTATCACTTCGATGGTTTAACTTTCGTATGTAGATGTTTTTACGGTCGTAAGTTTTAAGCATTGCTCGATTTTAGGTTTATTGAATTCGTAAATCGTTGCTAATAGGGCGTTGGGACTCTGTTTTTAGGTGCTGGGATCTTGGAGGTATTTTCGTATCAAAACGATACTAGGTGTATACCCAAAACGTAGAAAAAGAAGCTTCAGCAAAAGCCGAAAAATGATTCTGTTGACGCCACACGGGCGTGTAGATGGTCGTGTGTGAAACACGGCTATGTGGTCGACGAAGGTATGGCCGTGTGTAGCACATGGGTGTATGGTGGCTTGAGTGTGGTCGTGTGGACCACACAGGCTAGGCCAAGTTGAGTGTGTGGGCCCATACGGGCGTGTGGACTTTTGGGCTAGGCCGCGTGGGCCACATGGGCAAAGGCCAACCTGGGCATGTGGGCCCACACGGGTAAACCACACGAACATATGGGCCCATAACTCTAAAATTTTCCCTAGGATCGCACGAGTGGCTCCGATCGCCTATGGACCTATTGTAAGGTCAATAAGGGCTAACTAAACCCTAGTTTGTATGTTCTGATATTCTGATAGTCTGATCTGAGTAGTATATTAAATGTATGCCAGTCTGTACTGTTATCTGTATATCAGCATGCCGATCATGTTTAATTTGTTATACTGTATCTAAAAATTCTATATCTTTGACTGGGGTGGGATTTATATATATAGATATGGAGGAAGTGTTCTGTACGGCGTACGCCGCCTATATTCTGGCAGCTTGGCTGCATATTATTTGATATGTGTCTTAATTGCACAATGTGGTGTGTAGGGATGGGTGGGTGTTTTTAACCCCACATGGTGTGATGGGATGGTTAGAGTTGGTGTGTTGAGGATGGGGGTAGGATTTTGTTATATCTGATATCTGAATCTGAATTTAAAATTGAGTCTATATCTGTTTCTGTTTGTGTATATAATTCTGTAAGTTTTGTATGCTTAATTCTGTTGGGTTACACACTGAGTTTTCGTAAACTTATATCTATTGTCTTTTTTGTTAGGTAATCCACAGACTTAGGCGGATCAGTGTAGCAGAGACCCAACGGTGACCACTCGACTGTGAATGGTTTTATTTATGTTTTTGGTTACCATTTTGAGAGTTTTTAATATTTGGGAATCTCTGGACTTTTGTTTTTGGGTTTTAAACTGTTGATTCTGGTTTGTTGATTTTCTACATGCTTGGTCAATTGTTTTATGAAATTGATGGTTTTTACACAAAAAGAGGTTTTCCTAAAGATAACAGATCGGGTTTCTAAAATATGACAAATCTATTTTGACAAATTAATTTATTAATTAATGTTATCAGTTTATTTGTGAACAAACACGTGGTATTAAACTTGAATAGTTTATCAAGTCAACACCGTTTTGAAAACCCATTCCTTGTGACATCACCAGATTTGGCCATAACGTATAGGTCGGTTTGTAGTGTTACAAGGTATGGCTCGATTGAGCATACTTTCAATAGAATCCATAGGGTATGACTCAATTGAGCATACTTTCAGTCGAATCAGTGGGTATGGCTCAATTGAGCATACTTTCAGTAGAATTAGTGGGTATGGCTCGATTGAGCATACTTTTAGTAGAATAATATCCCATTTTTATCAAAATCATATTGCCATACATTATAACATTTAATAAAATTATATTAACATAGAATATAAAAATTATTAGAAGTATAAATAATCGTACGACCTTACAAGATTGATTTGCAGTAACGACTCAAAGTATCTCAATCAATGATCGACATAATTTCAATTCATTATTTCCATTTTCAATTACACACATCAATGTAATCTAAAATTATGAAATTAGGTTCATATAATACATTTAAAAATTGTACAAAAATTAAACTGAGCGAACTTACCAGACTAACTGCAGTAATAACGGAAGTTCAGGGACTATTCAATAATGTCATTCAATTATCAATTTCCAACAACATAATTAATTATTTTTTGCAATTAAATATTTTTTAATATTTTTACAAAATTACCCTTTACATTTTACTTTTATGCAATTTAGTCCTTAAGCTCAAAACTTGCAATTTAACCAATTTTAATCGAATTTAAATTCAGATGAATTGTATAGGACCTCCATATAGCCCATAATTTCTATTATTTCACAAAAATTCACTGTAATTTTATCAATTTAATGATTTAGTCCTTAAACATTAAAATTATCAAAAAATACTTTGCAAAATAATCATATTTAGCATTCAAGCTGTATAATCTACCATAAAACTTCAAGAACATCCAAAACTCATTAATGGCATAATCCATAATCCTTAACCGTTTTGAAAACGGAGATACGATTTAGCTGAAGCTAGCTGTAACGATCTCAAAAACATAAAAATTACAAGTAACCGATTAAATTAGCTTACCAAATTGAAGGACAAGCTTGACCGAAGCTTCCTTTACCTCTAACAATGGTGTTTCGACATTTTTGGGAGAAGAATAAAAGAAATTACACTGTAATTTAATTTTTATTTTAATTATAATTCATTTATTTAAAAAATTACTATTATAACCTTTTAATTATAACGTATATAATTTATAAAACATATCCATAAATGTCCAATCTATAAGTATATGGTATAATTATGATCTCAGGAAGGTTTAATTGCACAATTAATTCTTTAATTGTTTCAAATTATTGATTAATTAAGCTTTATTTTAATTTAACTCTAAATTGATTAGGACTAAATGAGCAAATAACCCAAAAGTTAGCAGATTTAATGATGTCACCACTGTTTGGAATTTTTTACCATGGTTTAATCACCATTTTGGTACCTTTAGTATTTTAAATCTATAGCAATTAACTTTTATCTCTTTTATAATTTAATCCTTTTACCTTGACTAAGCAATTAATTGTAAAAATCAGCGGCCCAAACTTCAATTCACCTATAATCAGACTTAGTAAATATTTAATAAAAATATTTACGGCCTTAAATTATGGAAATAAGGTCCTAATACCTCGTTTTCAATAACCACTTGACTTTTGAACCAAACCACTTATACTAACTTTTAATTCAGTTAGTTAAAATTCCTCATATCAAAATTCAATATAAAAATTATTGTTGACTCGTATAATTTAAATACTAATTATATGAACTATTTCATCCAATTTGTGGTCCTGAAACCATCTTTTTTTATTCCATAGAAAAACGGGCTATTATAATAAATATATATCAAAATTATAATATAACATAATATAAATATTACATAGTTCGAGTCTTCCAAGTCCAAATAGATAGCAAATCGAGGGGGAAACCACGAGAAATATGGAAATGGAAATGGAAATGGTGGGAATGATAAGAATGGTGTCAATTAGGGGTGTGCAAATTTTGGGTAAAACTAAATTAATTCGATTAACTAACTGAATTCGGTTAATCGGTCAGTTAACCAAATTAATTCTCTCGGGGGTTGGTTAATAATTTTTTGGAAGTTCGGTCAACGGTTAATTCGGTTCAAAATCGGTCGGTTAACTGAATTAATGGAATTTAATAAATAATATTATAATATATAAATATTCGGTCAGTTCGATTAATTTATAGGTTGTTTAAGTCGGTTAATTTTTTATATGTTTTATAATTGTTTTAACCAAAAATAAAATATATATATAAATTTTGGCTAATTCAGTTAACCGACCAAATTAACCGAAAAAGTTCGATTGGGTTAATTTTTTTTGAAAAAATTTCGGTTCAGTTAATAGTTAAGGGTTTAAAAGGGTCAGTTAATTCGGTTAATGGTATTTCAGGTGGTTAACTAGTCGATTAACCGATTGAACACCCCTAGTGGCAATGGGAAACCATCTAATGGGAAGTGAAAACGCAACAATAGATCAAAGGGGCTAGTGAAATGCTTCATTTGTGATTGTCCACGCATGGTGAGGGATTGTCCAAAGAAGTTTGTGTCTTCTGCCATCGAAAAGGATGATGAGATAGAGCATCAATGAGACTTGGTTCGATTTTGTGTTCTATCGAAGCCAAGAGGATCAAAGAGAATGAGAAGAAGTCAGTGAAGTGTTTTTTATGTTGTGGTCCGTATAGGATGCAGGATTGTCTAGAGTAATCTAAGTTGTCCACGAGCAGTAAAGAAGTTAAAGCAGAGCTAGAGAGTGACTCTTTAAAGCATGAATCAATGATATTCAGTTTTGCTAAGGCGAAGAGGGATCGCAAGCAAAAAGGGTTGATGTTTTGGATAACAAAATTGTAGGTCAAAAGAGAAGTGCTCTTACTGATACAAGGGCATCACACTTATTCATATCTGAAAACGTAGTGGGTAAACTTGGTCTCTCGATAAGAAAATCAACCAAGAAGATCAGGACTATTAATTCCAAAGAGGTCCCAACTGTAGAAGTAACACAAGGAGTTGAGTTGCAGATTGGTCAATGGAAAGGCAAGGAAGGCTTTGAGGTAATACACTTAGATGATTGCGACTTTGTGCTTGGATTGAATTTCCTTGACAAGATTGATACTTTGTCGATTCCTTTTGTCAACTGCATTTGTATCTTCGATACTTGACAAAAACAATGCATTGTGTCGGTGAATCGAGACATAAGGAGCCGAACCAAGGTATTGTTAGCAATCTAGCTAGCCAAGGATGTTTCATATTGTGGGAATATTAACTTGGTAAATTAGAGTACTACAAAGACCCCCATGAAAATGTTAGAAGGGTAGAATACCAATATGAAACCTGTCGAGTTATTAGTAGGGCTATCACCTCTAAGAGAGGTCGGATATGTATCAGACTTTGGGGGAAAATTGGTAATGCAAATTGAACAGTGGGGCAGATTAAATGCTACGAGTGAGATACATCTCAAACACATATCTAGTGTTACATTATGAACTAGTCTTGGCTTGGAAAAGTTACAAGGGCCATTTTAGAGTTCTAAAGCGAGTAAGTTGAGGGACTAACAAAATAGAGTTAGAGCCAATGCTCAAAGTTAACCTGATGTTCAATGTAGGCATGCCTAAGCCTATTTGTATGGATCAAGAGGATCCCAATCGAGGAATTCATAATGGGAACAAGTAAGATTGGTGGCCTCTAACAATCAATATGTACAAAAGAAAGAAATAGTTTAAGGTACACGACGACAGAGACATAAGCCAAGGCAAATATTTCAAGAGGTGGGACGACTTGACAGAAGGAGTAGTTGGGAATTAGTCAAGGTATTGAGACTATTCATAGACGAGCCAAACTAGTGTCATTCTAAGGACGTGACGAGGGCATCACGAGAATGGGTGGGAGAGAATGTTGCAGGCCGCAGATCAAAGCCTGTGTCCACTCTGCACAGTGTAACATCCCAAAATTGGGTCTAGTCAGAACAGTGGTTTTGGGACCACAAATCCGATGTCAAAATATTTATTTTATGATTATTATGAGGCCTAGAATATGAAAGTAAGCATGTGTTAAAGTTTCATGAAGAAATTCTTAGTGTAAGGTGTCCAATTAGAAATTAGAGACCAAATTGAATAAATTGCAACTTGGATTTTAGAAGCAATATGCATGAAATTGCTTTAGATTATTAATTAGAAGGTCTTAAAGAGTAATTTTCCCAATTTCTAATTTTTGGACAAAAATGAACATGCATGGAAAATTTTGGAAGTTTAGTAAGGAAGGGCATTTGGGTCATTTGGTAATAAAATCAATAAAAAAGGGGAAATGAAGGCAAAAATCAGCCATTCTTCTCCCTCTTGCTGCAAAAATTCCAAGGGACACCATAACTAGGGTTTCTTTACTTTCCAAGCTCAATAGTAAGTGACTGCTAGCCCCGTTTTAATGTTCTTTGTATCTTTCAAATCCTTGAAACATGTTTTCTCCATTTCTACCCATATTTTAAGCTAGGGTTCATGTATGCAAAATGACTCATGTGTGACATGCTTGTTCTTTGATAATTTATAGGGGAATATGAAAGTTAGATGTGTGTTAAACATCTTTTCCTAAAAAACCCCTAAAAGGACCTTATTGCAAAAGGTACAAAATATATGGTAGAAATGTGACATAGAGGAAAATGTGGGCTAGTATGAGTTTATAATACATTTGACTAGGCTTGGGTAATTGAGGAATTGCATGTATTTCACTTTACGAGCCTAGGGACTAAGTTGTAAATTTTTGAAATGTTAGGAGCAAAATGGTCATTTTCCTCGGGGGTGAATTTTTAGGTCCGAAATAAATAGCATGAGGTATTAATAATTTATTTTTACTAATATAGACCCCGAGGAATCGACTCCGGAGATAGATCGTGGAAAATGAAAGGTTTCGGAATAACTAAAATACGTAAAGCAATTACCAAGTAAGTTCATGTAACTCGAATGTAAACTATATTTAAATACATTAAAGATGTATGTACATGTATGAATTATAATAGTAATATTTATTGTATGACAACTAATGAATTATTAATGTTATGATGAAATGTCCCGATTGAATAAAAAGGGATGTTTGATGGATTACTCGAAAATGAAATAATGGTATAAAGGATCTAGCCCGGACGGGTGATCCTATAGTGATCTAACATTCTGAAATATATGTGTGGTTTGACAGATTTAGCCCAGACGGGTAATCCGAATAGGATCTGAATTTAGCCTGGACTGGTAATTCAAACCTGAACTCATAGGAGTATATGTCATTGTAGGGGATTTAGCTTGGACTGGTAATCCTGACATTACTCTGTGAGTTACGCTGTGGGGGATTTAGCCTGGACTAGTAATCCCGCCATAAAAGTGAGATTAACAGGAGTACATATTTAAAAGATCATTTGCCTGATTTGATGGTAAACGAGATATCCATCAACATTCCAAGAAATTCGACGGGATTAAAATGTTAAATGGGAATAGACATGTTTGAATTGATGAGCTCATCTAGGAAGGATGTTACATTGTACAGGCATGAGACTAACTTGATGGTTGAGTATTTGTTATAGGAAATTTTACTATGAATGTTTGGTCTGAATGTCTTAAATGGTTGCACGCTAAATAACCGGTAAGTTTACTTTCCCGTTATCCGGACTTATTAATCAAATTAATGCTTACCCCCTCTCTTTTCCCTATTTTATAGAGCTCGTGGACTCGTAAAAATTGGAAGACGATTAGAGCATTATCAACACTATCAGCTTGTCTTGCATTGGTATATAGATACTTTATTTTGTTTCAAAGGCATGTATAGGTTTTGGTTATTTTGTGATATGTGTCATTGTTTGGCCTATGCAAAAGGCTTAAATATTAAACTTATTCTTTTTGTATATGGCCATAAGACATGGCTTATTTTGACATAAACTATGACCTACTAATTGTGCTTGTTTATGGTTAAATGTTCTTGTGATGATTAAATAAGGTATATTATAAATAGAAATATGAAATGCGGCCAAATCACTTAGGATGGTTAGGTCATAATTGGCAATTAGTTATAACAATGAGCCAAGTCTAAATGTTTTTTTGAATGAGATGGAAATCCTAAATACAAAGAGGATAAATTAGCACGTACATAACCGATGAGATGAGGTTAACATGCAATAGACCATTATGGTAGTACTCGGACATATTTAGGCCATGTTAAACACCATTGAGGTTCACAAATATGAGTGGTTATAGAAGGTAACCATTGCCTAAAATTTGTAGCCTCCAAAAGGGTCCACATAGATAGACACACGGGCTTGTGTCTAGGTCGTGTATGACACACGGTCAGCCCCATGGGCGTGTGGTATGGTCGTGTGTCCCCTGCACCTAAAATATTTAGGTCAAAATGCATGGTAGTAATAACACGGGTAGAGACACGGCCGTGTGTCTCAACCGTGTGGAGGACACGGCCTCGCACACGGGCATGTGTCTTACCGTGTTTCCCTAAATGCATGATGACGTCATAAACAAAATACTTGAGTTTTTGGGCATGGGCGTGTCTTAGCCGTGTGAAGGACACGGGCTAGGGACACAAGCGTGTGCTCGGCCATGTGAGAACCCCTGTAAGTTTGAAATGAGAAATAAATTTAATTAATTCCACACGGGTAAGGGACACGAGTGTGTCCCAAAGCACACGGGCGTGTGCATTGCCTCCACATGGGTGTGTAAGGCTTAACCTAGGAAATTTTCTAAAAACTTTCTTATGTTCTAGGTTTAGTCTTGGACCATTCTTAATGTATGTCTTGGGCCTCATAGGTCCATAATAGGGACATTATGAATATGATTGATTGGTTTTAATTTGGAACAAAATTTTATAGCCTGAAATTTTCCCGAAAATGTCATGTTCGTGCACAGTAATGCCCTATACCTTGTCCCGATCTCAGGTACGGGTAAGGGGCATTACATTTAGTGATATTAGAGCTACGGTTTAGTTGGTTCTAGGACTAATATAGCATATGTCAAGTATATTTGTACATGCCATTATACAAGTTCTGGTAGTGTGACATCTCCTAACCATTTTTAATTGTATTTGAATATAGTAAATATCTTCCAATCAAGCTCAAGATGAGTCCAAGGGAGACGAGAGCAATGTTCTAGCTTCCGTTCAATGACCTACTGCTAGTAGTAGTAGAAGACCTATGTTTGAAGGCTGAGAAGAGGCAAGAACTGCCTTCTTTGAGATGATGGATGAATGGTTTGGGGATTATTTCAGAAATCGCCCCAATATACCACGACCTCCTCCACCCCCTGCTCGACCTGAAGGAGAAGTGCCACAAGGTGTGGTACCCGTAAGAATCGGTAAAGCCCCTGTGGACAAACTTAAGAAATATGAAGCTGAAGAGTTTAGGGCCACAATTCATGACGATCTGGAACGTGTCGAATTTTGGCTTGAGAATACCGTGAGAGTTCTCGATGAACTGTCTTGTACTCTTGACGAAAGTTTGAAATGTACGGTGTCGCTATTGAAGGACACTGCATACCATTAGTGGAAGATCGTATCCTCAGTAGCACCGAGAGAGAGTATCACATGGGAATTCTTCCAAGAAGAATTTAGGAAGAAGTATATCAGCCAAAGGTTCTTGGACTAGAAGCGGAAGGAGTTCTTGGAACTCAAACAAGGAAACAGAACCATGTCAGAATACGAAAAAGAGTTTGTGAGACTAAGTCAGTATGCAAGTGAGTGGGTCCAATCGGAGGCAAAAATGTGTAAGCGCTTTGAAAAAGGTCTGAATGAAGAAATCAAACTGTTAATCGGGAATCTTAAAATAAGGGAGTTGGCTACGTTAGCTGATCGAGCCAAGAAGGCTGAGGAACCGAATAATGAAATAAAGTGAGCAAAAAGAGAAGCTAGAGCTTCGAGTAAGGGATCTAGCGGCAGAACGCACTCATTTCCTACAAAAAAATCGAAGAGTCAACAAGAACGCTCCACTATATCGGTGGGATATTCGGGCAAAATAAGAAGCTCTAAACGACACAACCCAAGATCTTCCTCCCCTAAGGTAACTAGTGTGGGGAGTGTAGATGATCAAAAGCCGAGATGTAAGAGCTGCAACAAGTTTCATTTCAGGGAATGTCGAATGAAGAGTGGGGCATGTTTTAGATGTGGTTCACTTGACCACTTCCTTAAAGACTACCCGAAACGAGCCGATAAAGAGGTGGATTTAGCCCTAAAGTCTAATGTTCCTAATCCTCGAGGTAGACCACCACGACATCCTGGGAGTGCAAGTGGTAGCCAAATACCTGTCAAGGATATGACTGTAAAATCAGAGGCTCGAGCGTCGGTAAGGACTTACGCGATATGCGCTAGAGTGGAAGCTTCAACTCCCGATGTCATTATGGGTACATTTTCTCTTCATAATACTCATGTCATTTTCTTAATTGATCCGAGATCGACCCATTTCTACATATGCATGAAATTGGTGTCTAGCATGAACATGTTTGTGGAATCAACGGAATTTTTAATTAAAGTGTCGAACCCTCTAGGCAAGTCGGTATTAGTAGATAAAGTTTGTACGAATTGTCCTTTGACGATTCAAGGACATTGTTTTCCAAAAAATCTTATGCTTTTGCCATTTCACGAATTTGATGTAATACTTGGTATGGATTGGTTGACCACCCATTGATGTGATAGTAAATTGCGGTAGCAAGTACATAGAATTAAAATGTTCAGATGGTGACATTCTCCGAGTTGATTCGAATGAGTTGAATGCACCGCCAGCTGTGATTACTTCAATGATGGCTCAAAGGTATATGAGGAAAGGATATGAAGCTTACCTTGTGTTCATATTGAATACTAAAGAATCTGAATTGAAGATTGAATCGTTACCGATAGTCCGTGAATATCCGGACATGTTCCCAGAAGAGTTACTAGGGTTTCCTCCTGTTAGAGAGGTGGAATTCGGTATTGAGCTAGTATGGGGAACGATGCCTATTTCTATTGCTCCATACAGAATGGCCCCTACTGAGTTGAAGGAGTTAAAATCACAGTTGCAAGAATTGACTGACAAAGGTTTTGCAAGACCAAGCTCTTAACCTTGAGGTGCTCCCGTTTTATTTGTGAAAAAGAAAGATGGATCGATGAGGTTGTGCATAAGCTACCAGCAACTCAATAAGGTGACTATTAAGAATAAGTATCCCTTGCCTAGGATTGACGACTTGTTCGATCAGTTGAGGGGAGCCACCGTATTTTTAAAAATAGATTTGAGATCCGACTACTACCAGTTATGAGTTAAAGAGGCAGAAGTGCGTAAGACTACCTTCAGGATGAGGTATGGTCACTACGAGTTCCTTCCCATGCCTTTTGGTCTAACTAACACCCCAACTGCGTTTATGGATTTAATAAATCGTGTATTCTGGTCATACTTGGACAAGTTTGTAGTAGTATTCATAGATGATATTTTGATCTATTCCCGAAATGAGTCCGAACATGCTGAACATTTGAGGACTGTCTTACAGAATTTACAGGATAGGAAACTCTATGCTAAGTTTGGCAAGAGTGAGTTTTGGCTTCAAGAAGTCATATTTCTCGGTCATATTGTGTCGGGTGATGGCATCGAGTTAATCTGAAATTTGTTTTTGCTATTCTCAAGTGGAAGCCGCCAAAAAACGTAGTAGAGGTTAGAAGCTTTTTAGGCTTAGCCTGTTATTACCGACGCTTTGTGAAAGGATTTTCGATGATTGCAACTCCCTTGACGAGGTTATTGCAAAAAGATGTTAAGTTTGAATGACCAGAAAAATGTTAGCAAAGTTTCGATAAATTGAAGACATTACTGACAGAAGCTCCAGTTTTGGTACAACTCGAACCGGGAAAAGAATTTGTGATTTATAGCGATGTGTCCTTAAATGGACTGGGCTGTATGCTTATGAAAAAGGGCAAAGTGATAGCTTATGCCTCAAGGCAACTGAAACCACACGAGAAAAATTATCCGACTCATGACTTGGAGCTAGCTGCTATTGTATTTGCCTTCAAATTTTGGAGACACCATTTGTATGGTGAAACTTGCCGTGTATTCACCGATCACAAGAGTCTAAAGTACTTAATGACTCAAAAGGAATTGAATCTGAGACAGTGAAGGTGGCTAGATTTGATTAAGGATTATGAGCTTGTGATCGATTACCATCCTAGTAAGGTGAATGCAGTCGCCGACGCGTTGAGCAGAAAGTCCTTGTTTGCTCTGAAGGTTATGAACACGCATTTGGTGTTATCTGATGATGGTTCAGTTTAGGCGGAGTTGAGAGCCAGACCGACATTTCTCCAAGAGGTTTTCGCAGCTCAGATCAATGATAGTGACTTGCAAGACAAAAGAGCACAATGTGAAACGGGAGTCGAATCAGATTTTCAGATTGATTCTAATGGTTATTTAATGTTTCGAGATAGGGTCTGCGTACCCAAAGATTATGAACTTATTCGAAAGATTTTGCAAGAGGCACATGATAGTTTTCTGTCAATTCACCCGGGAAGTACCAAGATGTACAATGATTTAAAGACCATGTACTGGTGGCATGGTATGAAAATAGATATCTCTGAATTTGTGTTGAAATGCTTGATATGTCAGTAGGTAAAGGCTGAACACCAAGTGCCTTCAGGTTTGTTACAGCCTGTAATGGTTCCCGAATAGAAATGGGACAGGATCACCATGGACTTCGTGACTGGACTATCGTTAACCCCGAAAAAGAAAGATGTTGTTTGGGTTGTAATAGATAGACTAATGAAGTCGACTCACTTTATTCTTGTACGGACAGATTACTCTCTTGATAGATTGGTCGACTTATACATATCCGAGATTATGAGATTACACGGGGTACCATTGTTGATCATTTCAGATAGAGACCCAAGATTCACCTCAAGATTTTAGAAGAAACTACAATAAGCCTTGGGTTCAAAGTTGAGTTCTAGTATGGTGTTCCACCCACAGACTGATGGTCAGTCTGAACAAACGATTTATACCCTTAAGGATATGTTACGGTGCTGCATCCTTGAATTTAGGGTAGTTGGGAAAAATATTTACCATTTGTGGAGTTCGACTACAACAACAATTTTCAGACGAGTTTAAAGATGGCACCTTATGAGGCGTTATATGGCCGGAAGTTTTGGACTCCATTGTATTGGATAGAACTCAAAGAATACTAGATTCACGGGGTTGATTTAATCAAGGAAACTAAAGAAAAGGTTAAAGTGATCTGCAATTGTTTGAAAGCAGCATCTGATAGGCAAAAGTCATATGCCGATTTGAAAAGGAAAGAGATTGAGTTTCAAATTGGAGATAAAGTATTGTTGAAAATGTCTCCCTGGAAAAAAAATTTGATATTTGGCTGGAAAGGCAAATTGAGTCCAATGTTTATTGGACCCTACAAGATTATTAAGAAAGTTAGACCGTTAGCTTACCGCTTAGCACTGCCATTCGAATTAGAAAAGATTCACAATGTTTTCCATGTGTCCATGTTGTGTAGATATAGATCAGATCCCTCACAAGTGATTTCACTGACGAAAGTTGAGATTAGACCAGACATGACCTATGGTGAAAAACCAGTCAAAATTTTGGCTCAATAAGTCAAATAATTAAGGAATAAGAATATAGACTTGGTAAAAGTTCTATGGCATAGACACGGAGTGGAAGAAGCCACATGAGAACTTGAAGAAACCAAGAAAGGTCAATATCTGAACCTGTTTACTGGTAAGACTTTCGATGGCGAAAGTCCCTAAGGGGGGAAAATATAACATCCCAAAAATTGGGCTAGTCGGAACAGTGGTTTTGAGACCACAAATCCGATGTCAAAATATTTATTTTATGATTATTATGAGGCCTAGAATATGAAGGTAAGCATGTGTTAAAGTTTCATGAAGAATTTCTTAGTGTAAGGTGTCCAATTGGAAATTAGGGACCAAATTGAATAAATTGCACAACTTTGATTTTAGAAGAAATTTTCATGAAATTGCTTTAGATTATTAATTAGAAGGTCGTAAAGAGTAATTTTCCCAATTTCTAAGTTCTTGGACAAAAATGGGCATGCATGGAAAATTTTGGAAGTTTAGTAAGAAAGGGTATTTTGGTCATTTGGTAATAAAATCAATAAAAAGGGGAAATGAAGGAAAAAATCAGCCATCCTTCTCTCTCTTGCTGCTGAAATTCCAAGGGACACCATAGCTAGGGTTTCTTCACTTTCCAAGCTCAATAGTAAGTGACTCACAACCCCATTTTTAATGTTCTTTGTATTTTTGAGATCCTTTAAGCATGTTCTCTCCATTTCTACCCATATTTTAAGCTAGGGTTCATGTGTGAAAAATGATCCATGTGTGACATGTTTGTTATTTGATGATTTATGGGGGAATATGAAAGTTAGATGTGTGTTAAACATCTTTTCCTAAGTGATTTTCATGAAAAAACCCTAAAAGGACCTTATTACAAAAGGTACAAAATATATGGTAGAAATGTGAAATAAAGAAAAATGTGGGCTAGTATGAGTTTATAATACATCCGGTTAGGCTTGGGTAACCAAGGAATTGCATGTATTTCATTTTACGAGCCTAGGGACTAAGTTGTAAAATGTTGAAATATTAGGGAAAAATTGGTCATTTTGACCAGGGGTAAATTTTTAGGTCCGAAATAAATAGAATGAGGTATTAATAATTTATTTTTACTGATATAGACCCCGAGGAACTAATTCCAGAGATCGATCGTGGAAAACGAAAGGTTTCGAAATAACTGAAATACGAAACCTAAGCAATTACTAGGTAAGTTCGTGTAACTCAAATGTAAACTATATTTAAATATGTTAAAGATGTATGTACATATATGAAATATAATAGCAATATTTATTGTATAACAACTCATGAATTATTAAAGTTTTGATGAAATGTCCCGGTGGTATAAAAAAGGATGTCTGATGGATTATTCGAAAATGAAATAATGGTATAAAGGATCTAGCCCGGACGGGTGATCTTATAGTGATCTAGCATCCTGAAGAATATGTGTGCTTTGACAGATTTAGCTCGGACGGGTAATCTGAATAGGATCTAAATTTAGCCTGGACTCATAATTCAGAGCTGAACTCATAGGAGTATATGTCATTGTAGGGGATTTAGCCTAGACTGGTAATCCCGACATTACTCTGTGAGTTACGTTGTGGGGGACTTAGCCTGGACTGGTAATCCCGCCATAAAAGTGAGGTTAATAGGAGTGCGTATTTAAAAGATCACTTGCCTGATTTGATGGTAAACGAGATATCCATCAAGATTCCAAGAAATTCGACGGGATTAAAATGTTAAATGGGAATAGACATGTTTGAATTTATGAACTCATCTATGAAGGATGTTACATTGTACTGGCATGAGACTAACTTGATGGTTGAGTACATGTGATAGGAAATTTTACTATGAATGTTTGGCCTGAATGTCTTATATGGTTGCATGCTAAATAACCGGTAAGTTTACTTTCCTGTTATTCGGACTTATTAATCAAATTAATGTTTACCCCATCTCTTTTCCCTGTTTTGCTGAGCTCGTGGACTCGTTAAGATTGGAAGACGATTAGATCATTGTCGACACTATCAACTTGTCTTGCATTGGTATATAGATACTTTATTTTGTTTCAATGGCATGTATAAGTTTTGGTTATTTTGTGATATGTGTTATTGGTTGGCCTATGTAAAGGCTTAAATATTACACTGATTCTTTTTTGTATATGGCCATAAGACATGGCTTATTTTGATACAGGCTATGACCAACTAATTGTGCTTGTTTGTGGTTAAATGTTCTTGTGATGATTAAATGTGGTATATTATAAATAGACATGAAATTCGGCCAAATCACTTGGGATGGTTAGGTCATAATTGGCAATAAGTTATAACAATGAGCCAAGTCTAAATGTGTTTTTGAATAAGATGGAAATCCTAAATACAAAGAGGATAAATTAGCATGTACATAACCGATGAGATGAGGTTAACATGCAATAAACCATTTATGGTAGTACTGGAACATATTTAGGCCATGTTAAACATCATTGAGGTTCACGAATATGAGTCGTTATAGAGGGTGACCATTGGCTTAGATCTGTAGCCTCTAAAAGGGTCTACATGGATAGACACACGGGCATGTGTCTAGGCCGTGTGTGATATACGGTCAGCCCCATGGGCGTGTGGTATGGTCGTGTGTCCCCTGCACCTAAAATATTTAGGCCAGAATGCATGGTAGTAAAAATACGGGTAGAGACACGGCCGTGTGTCTCAACCGTGTGGAGGACACGGCCTCGCACACGGGCGTGTATCTTGGCCGTGTTTCCCTAAACGCATGATGACGTCATAAACAGAATGCTCGAGTTTTTGGGCACGGGCGTGTCTAAGCCGTGTGAAGGACACGGGCCAGGGACACAAGCGTGTGCTCGACCGTGTGAGAACCCCTGTAAGTTTGAAATGAGAAATAAATTCAATTAATTCCACACGGGTAAGGGACACGGGTGTGTCCCAAATCACACGAGAGTGTGCATTGCCTCCACATGGGCTTGTGAGGCTTAACCTAGGAAATTTTCCAAAAACTTTCTTAAGTTCTCGGTTTAGTCCCGAACCATTCTCAATGTATGTTTTGGGCCTCGTAGGTCCATAATAGGGACATTATGAATATGATTGATTGGTTTTAATTTGGAACGAAATTTTATAGCCCGAAATTTTCCTAAAAATGTCATGTTCGTGCACAGTAATGCCCTATACCTTGTCCCAGTCTCGGGTACGGGTAAGGGGCGTTACACACAGAACGTCCCATTGATGCCAATTGATTAAATAGGGCTTATTTGACATGCCTGAACTGGTCTGACTCGTGGAACATACATAGAATCCCATCTACTTAAAGCTTTGGTAGCCCAGTGAAGCACTCCAATAAAACTAGAGTTACCAGAGTCATTAATATAAATCATAAGGGATAAAGATGTATAGAGTTTAAATCCCTTAGGACTTTCATCTTGTAGATAGGCACAAATCTTGACCGTTGATGTAACTTAATATGTACCGTTGGATTTGGGGAAGCTCAGCTATAAATAGAGGCATTTCCCCTCAATTTTATTCACTTATTTGTAAATCTTCAAAGTAATAGATTAATTTTGAGAGCATTTACTCAAAAAACTTGGTGTGCACTAATTTTCTGTGGCTTTTTGTTCGTTCTTAGCTTCTTTTGTCTTTTAAGTTTGTTTCTGCTTTGCTTCGGTGTCTTAGAGAATTTCTACAAGAATTCTCATTTCTTTCTCTATTTGGTCCTTGTTTTTATTTGGTGTTTTATTTTGTTTCTTTGTTTTTCATTTTCTTGGACACTTGTTGTATCATAGGGCTTACTTTATTTAGTGACGACTGGTTTTTATCTTAAAAAATTGTTTAAAAAAGAAATATTTTAAATATTTTATTTTATGTTAAAATTATATATCTAAAATGTTTTGTAAACAAGTCAATTTAGGGTTTTTACTTTGTACTTGATTTTCTTACATTTTTTTTTATTTTTACATAAAATATTTAAGGTGTGTTCCTTTTAAATTGCGACGAATCCTCTCTTGGCAACTTAGGCTTTGCTGGCTTGAGAGCTATTACTAGAGATCATAATGGCCTTTGGATGGTAGACTAGCATAAGTTTATTGGAATCACTTTAAATGTTGCTGTTAAGCTATGGGGTCTTAGAGATGGTCTTCAGCATGCCAAAAGTTTACATATCTCTCGTATAATTATTGAGCTTAATGCTCTTGTTGTTGTGAACTTATTCAAAAGTTATACTTTTTACCATTAACTTTTTAAGAACTTTTATTAGTGATCAAACTTTGAAAGTTCATAATCACTCACCAAATTTTTTTTTCAAAATTAATTTTATTAATTTGATATTCATTATTGATGGTTCTGGTTCATTGTCAATATACTTTTATATCAACTTGATTACCAATTTTATTTAAAAAAATTGGGCTTAATATTTTTTTTCTATATTTTATACTAATATTAATAAATTAAACAATTAACCATTTTACTATTCAAGAGATTTGAATTCAATTACATGACTATTAAAACTATCAATTTAGGAACTAACATTAGTGATATAAAATTTTTGATCAACTTACCATTATTTACTAACAATTGAATGATGTGGTAATGCAATGCACATATTAAATGGTACATAGTATTACCACTTCTTCTAATAATATTTTTTTTTAAAATTAAAACATGTTGAGATAATATTTGAATAAACATTAAAATTTACTTTACAAGATTTTGTTTCAGGAAATTAAAATGATATTTTATATTTTATTTTAATTATGCCTTTTAAATTTTGATGAATAAATCAATAGATTAAAAATATTAAAAATCATTATGTAAAGTTTGTATTCATTTCATCCAAAACAAAATTGAAATACATTTTGCGAACAACATCACCAAATGAATAAATTCTTATCAAAATATAACTATATAATTTGTAAATGTATAAAAAAAACTCATTAATAGCTAGTTATATATATAACTATATAATTTTAAACTATAACAACTAACCATGGTATCTCTAAATCTAAGACCTAATCTTAAAACACAAAACCGGAGTCAAGAAATTCTAAACTTACCAAAGATTCAAGAGCAGTGAAAATTTTAGCAAAGTCTTAGAGCAAGTAAAACATTTTCAAAATATCGACTGAGTTTTAGTTCGACTAGCATTGGTATTGTTACAAATGCAGGAGGACGTCGGTTCAAGTGTGCTGAAGCGCGTTTATTCTTCTATTTATGGGTTATTGATAATACTCAGGAATGTCATATTTTTATATATTAATTACATATTTATTTTGAGTATGATCCTACTAATTTGAGCTATTTATGGTTTTTTATCTTGTAGGGCCTAAATTGAAGGCAAAAGAAATTTAGGGGCAAAAAGTGCGAATTTAAAGATAAAATGGGCCAGTACGCGAAATAGGAAAGAAGTGGTGCCGAAAATACAAAGTGTGGAAGACTTGGGGGCAAAAATGCAAAAAAAAGATTTTATAAACACAAGACTCTATTTAAATTTTAATTATATTTGGATTATTGTTAAGATTATTATTTAGATTTAATTTTAGCTTTTATCTTTATTCATCTTTATCTTTTAGAATTTAAATAGGAATAGACTAGGTTTTCTGAGTACTATAAATAGGGGATGGAGTGACACAAATGGCATTCATCATTTCTATAAAAGCTCCCTCTCCCAAAAAGCTCTAGCTTAGCCTTTGTTCTTTTCATTTATTCAATAAAATTCCATTTTTATTAATTTTATTTCTTTTTTCCCAAAAAGCTTGAGTCGCTAAACTTATCTAGCCAAATGTTGTCGAGATTCTCCAAAAAAAGGTTCATGAGGCTTAGAATCCGCACTTTGCCTTTTCAACGAGTATTCATTGTTTCTCCGTGTTACGGGACTGACGTTTCTGTCCGTGTCCTTCCAAAAGTGATATTTTCATCTTGTGTAAAGGCGGTAGCTTTGTATGTTTTGGGAAGGTTTCACAGTCGGTTCGTTAGCTTACTGCGTCAGTGGTTGTCAAGCCCAAAAGACAAAACGGCATGGCATTCGCCATTGAGAAATGATGATCTCGTGTAAGATGGCTCTACAAAAGTGACGGTTGCCTAGAGTCAGTTCCTTTAAATCATAAGTCTAAAATCTAAGTGGAGCTGGTGGTCATAGGCATCCTCTTCAACTATAACTGGCTTATTATGTTCGAGAAGGATCACCTAAAAGCCTAGGATTGAACCCAAAGAGGATCAAGATAACCAGAGGCTGGAATCTCTCAATCAAAGAATCTCTTTTCTCAATTCTGTTTCTCTTTACAATTTCGATTTTAATTTATACAATTTCAATCCCTCTATATTTTTAATTCTATTTTTTTATTATTTTTTCTATGTACGCCGCTTTTTTTGGGCACGACTGTGCTCGGGATCTCGAGGAACAATAAGTTGTGCAATTTCAGTCTTTGAGGATTTGACCTTACTTCCCTTATACTATTTTTTTCATTATTATATAGGGATAGGCTATTCTTTTTCGTGGGTTACAAAATGAAAATCCCCACAAACATCTAAAAAATTTTCATATGGTTTGTCTTAGTATGAAACCTCAGGGCATAACTGAGGATCAGATCAAGTTGCGTGATTTCCCGTTTTCCCTAGCAGACTCTGCTAGGAAGTGGTTATTTTATCTACCCCCTGGGTCTATTACAACTTGGACTGATCTTTCCCGTTTGTTTCTCAACAAGTTTTTTCCAGCATCGCGTGCAGCTAAGTTAGGAAGGGAGATCGTAGAATAAGGCAAAAAGAAGTAAAGTCTCTTTACGATTATTGGGAGTGATTTAAGAAGTTGTGTGCAAGTTGCCCACAACATGAGATCACAAAATAGTCTCTGGTCTAATACTTTTATGAAGGCTTAAAGCCCATAGAGATGAACATGGTAGATACCGCCAGTGGAGGAGCGTAGGTCAACATGACTCCCCAACAAGCAAGGGACTTGATATCCACGATGGCTGTAAATACTCAGCAATTCCGAGCCAATCCTGAACCCACTAGAAGGGTTCACCAGCTAAGTAATTCAACCTTAGAAGATAAAGTTAATAGACTTACTCATATCGTGAATTCTCTTTTTGCAATAAAAACAAGACCAACCCGACTGTGCAGAATTTGTGCAACACCCGAACATACAAACTGATGCATGCCCTAATTTGTGTGACAATACTATTGTCCATTTAGATGTTGTAGGGAACTTTCTTGGACTGCCCCAAAGGCGATATGACCTCTATGCAAATACCTATAACCCAGGGTGGAAAGATCATCCCAATTTGAGTTACCGAGCTAACCCACGGTACAACCAGCCATACCAAAACCTGATTCCACAACAGCCGTGAGATTCAAGTACCTCTCAAGAAACCATGGTCAATAAATTAGCAGCTAATATGCTTGATTTCCAACAATAAATACAACGGCAAACTCTTGATTTCCAAAAGAAAAAAAGGATTTTGAAAAGACAAAAAAGATTTTCAACAGAAAACTGAGGCGTTTATATGAGAGTTGACCATGTCAATTGAGAAAATGAACTCACAAGGAAAGCTGCTATCACAAACGGAACCTAACCCAAGATAACACGCAAATATAGTGACATTGCGAAGTGGAAAAGTACTGGAACCAAATCTTGGCAAGAATCTTGATCAAGATTTCGTACAGAAAAAGAAGGAGAACAATGAACAAGTTTGAACGAAACCTCCACTATCAATAATTCAACCTCTGTTTCTAGGGCGATTGAACCAACATCAGAGAGGTAAGGAGGAGAAAGAGATCCCCGAAACATTCAGAAACATCGAGATCAACATGCCATTATTGGATGCCATCAATAAATTCTGTGATATGCCAAGTTCCTTAAGGAGCTTTGCACTAACAAGCGAAAATTGATTGGAAATGAAAGAATAAGAGTTGGTGAAAATGTACTTGCAATGTTGTAGCAAAGAATGTCAGTAAAACGTAAAGACAGGGGCATGTTTGCAATACCATGCAAAATAGGCCACTTAGGAATTAAAAAAGCTATATGTGGTTTAAGGGCCTCCATAAATATAATGTCTTTTTCTATTTATGAACAACTTAATGCGGGGTTTTTTGACAAAAACAGGTGTTATCATTCAATTAACAGACGGGTCTATTGTCTATCTCGAAAGAGTCCTTGAGGACGTATTAGTGAAAGTCAACGGACTTATCTTTCCTACAAAATTTTATGTGATAAAAATGGAAGAGGATAACACTCCTGGATCTTCAGACATCTTGTTAGGGTGACATTTCCTTAGTACTACAAATACTAAGATTGACGTGCGTAGCGAAACCCTCACTATGGAGTTTGACGGGGAGATCATGAAGTTTAATGTTTATGGTGCTATTAGTCATCCTAGTGAAATTTTGAATGTAAACCATGTGTACATAATTGACTCATTAGTAGAAGAAACTTTTGAGTCATCTTACGGAGATAAACCTAAAATGATGTTTGATGATTTTGAATCTGTTATTGAATTGTTGTCTCCGATGAACATTAAATTTCTACCTTATGTTGTGCAGGCACTAGATATAGAATTAAAACAACTTTCCGAGCATCTCAAATGCACATTTTTAGAGAACGATGAGACCATTACTGACTTAAAAGGGATCAACCTCTTGACATGCACACATAAGATTTTCTTGGAGGAAAAAACGAAACCAAAGCAAGAGGCATAATGACAATTGAACCTAAATATGGCAGATTGTAACGCCCCAATTTTCGAGAATTCTGTGAATGTTGGCATAGGTTTAATTATGTTAGTGGGCCTCTAGAAGGCCCAAGCTTAAGATAGAACCAGACAATTTTAGTTAATTTTTGTTCCATAAGAAAAAGGGGGTGAAATTATGAAATAGGACCTATGTGAAAATGTTTGAAAATGCTATAGGCTAAATTGAAGTGGCCAAATAAATAGGAGTGCAAAATAGGAGGATTTGCATGACAAACCTCCCATTTTACATGAACTGGCCAGCCATCATGTTGTTGTAGACAATATGAGCACTTGATATCCATAATTCATGGTACAAACTGATAATGGGTTAGGTAAATGTTCCATGATAATGGATTAGGTAAATATTCTATGATAATGGGTTAGATAAATGTTCCATTATAATGGTTTAGGTAAATGTTCCATGATGGGCATTTCATGTCTTTTGTATTAAAGAATTAAATGGATGAAATATGAAATTTTATTAAAAGAAAAAGGGGTGAAAAGAAAAAGTTTTGTCCATCTTTATTCATCATAGCCGAAAGTTGGAGAAGAGAAAGGAGAGGAGAAAGCTCTTGAATGTTCGGTCACTTGGGGAAGAAAATTGAAGGTAAGTTCATGGTAGTTTGCTTCTATCTTGATGTTCATGAGTTCTTCTTGATTCTACCTTAACTCTTGAAGCATATTTTGGTTTTTAGTTGTGTTGTGAGCATTTAGTCATGAATTAAAATGAAGGAAATGGTTGTTGTTTCATGTTCTTTTGATGAAAAATGGAAGATAGGTGAAGTTGAGCCAAACAAATGAGCATGCATGTGCCTTAGATGCTAAGGGGAAAAATCGGCTAACATGTTGTGCTTTAAAATGATGAAATGGAGATTATACTTAAGTAAAATCATAGATATGTGATGATTGATTGGTGATATACATGTTTAAATAACAAGCATGCAAGTTAGGTGTGAAAGAGTGATTTGGTAATAAATCTGCTTGGGACAGCAGCAGTAACGTGATTTGGAAAATCACCATAAATTGTAGAAGATGAGTTAGAAGCTGCATAAATTATGTAATTAAAGCTTAATGAGTCTAGTTTCAAATGGAATAAACTAGAACATATTTTGAATTCTGTACAATGAGAAATTGATTCGTAATGAAGAGTGGTCATATTAGTCAAACAGTGAAACATGGGAAACTTTAAGAAAAATCTGGTATTGATTGGCCATACCAAAAATTTTGAAAATTTTATGGATAGAAGATATATGAGTCTATTTTCCGAGAAAATTAACGGCACTTGATTTGGAGTTTCGTAGCTCCAGTTATAAATAATTTAGTGACTATTGCTCAGGAAGACAGCTTGCAGTGAAATTATGATTATGTGGTAAACATTAACAAAAATTGTTAATGAGTTGCTTATTGATTTCTTATAAGCTTACTATGATCTATAGGTGTGGTTGGCCGAATATTGTAAGGGTTAATACGTAGTTTGTATTTGAATAGTTAGATTAACGTGTTAGTAATCCAATTGTAGGCGGTTCATGTGTGGATCTCGTCAGCATATCGTCGCAAACAGGTGTGTAACTGACACCCTCTCATAGACTAGATTGGCAAAAGCCGAAATGCCGAAATGCCGAAAAGTCGGCATTTTGAGAATTTGCGAGTGTGCGAATGCTCGTATGATAGTTGGGTTTGTATATTTGGTAATCTAAAGTAATAAACTGCAGTACGCGCGATTTCGTACATTTTGATAATTTGGGCTTAATGGGCCAAAGATCAGGTTCATGGGCCAACGGGCCCAATTCGGTAAGTATGCGCGGTAAGTGTTCTGATAGTACGTAAATAGTTAGGATATGCATGAAAACCTTAAAAGTAGCTAAATTACTATAATACCCCTATGTAATGAAAATCATTGTTATACCCCTAGGTGCAAAATTACCGTTATACCCCTAGGGTTAATTTTGACTGAAAAGCATGACGATATGATTCTGTATGATGTATGCCATGATTATATATCTGTTGCATGGGGACATGGGTTATATTATGGAGGAAGCGTCCTGGTGGCTATGCCACGATTATCTGATCTGGTGGCTCTGCCACATATATCTGTTCTGGTGGCTCTGCCACAATATTTGTATCTGGTGACTTCGTCACAATATCTGGCAGCCTCGCTGCGATTTCTGCGGTATGTAGCGGTTGGGTGGGTCGAGTAGTCTCCCCACATGGTGTAAGGCTGGTACGGGAGTGTTATGGATGAATCTGGGTTGGGTTTTTGCATAAACATGTAATATCTGTTCTGTTCTGTTATGGGCCTATGGGCTTTATTCTGAATTTCTGTTCTGGGCTAAGGCCAACTTATTCTGTTTCTGTGGGTTGAGCTGATTTAGACTATGGTTGGGTTATTTTACACACTGAGTTTCCCCAAACTCACCCCTTTTATTTTCATCCACGCAAGTAATCCCCAACCATAGTGGGCTTGGAGCTGTGAGGGAATTCGGAGTGGCCACCCGTTCTGAAAGTTTGATTTTCTTTTGGTGAACTGGACATCCTTTTAATTACGTTTGAGGTTTTGGGCTTTTAAATGTAATAAGGCCGCTTATTTATTTTTGATGATTTTTATATGTTTTATTAAGATAGGTAATATTTATATTTAACTGTTGAAATTGGATAGCTTTAGGGTGCGTTTTCAAAAACAGTAATTGATTTCAAGATAACACGAAAACAAGCAAAGCTTCCGCAATGAAGATATTTTCCAAAATTAATCACTTTTCCTAAAAAGGACTTAATCAAATCGGTTTCCTAGAAATATACATGACGTTAAGGTATGGCAATGGCGGTTTGCATGTCTAGGATTGGATCCGAAGGGAGTTTGGTACTTAAGCATCCGATGGACTCACCTCCTCTTTTCTGGTTTCCTACCTGGTGCACAGCTTCCATTCACTTTAACCTATAATGAAATTGTCTTTTAAAACACTCAGTAAGTTTTCTTTCTGGATCGGAAATGTTTTGAATGCTTCGATGTGGCATGTCAGATTCGGCCATAACGTCTGGGTCGGGTAAGGGGTGTTACATTTAGTGGTATCAGAGCCTAGGTTGCAACATCTCGGCTTTGGAATGGGTTTACAAAAAACAAAGATTTTCAAAAACAAATATTTTTTTGCGAAAAATGCGATTTTCAAAATTTAGATATTTAAAAGGTGGCATTCCGAATCTCCGGCCCAAGCCTATAAGTATAAATCTGAAGTTTTCTGAATATTTTCCTGAATTATCTGTCTGTACTGAAACCCTATTAGGATACTCTAGATAGGATGATACTGAAACCATAGGAAAATCTGATAAGAGACAGAAACTGTAGCTAGACTTCGATTCTGCGAAATCAAACTCTGAACTACTGTCTGATTCATAAAACATCTGTAATAAACACTGGAATATTAATTGATGCATAAAAATTCGTAATCAAGATAATACGATATGAGTACAAGAGGCCGTGGACGGAGCCGAGGAAGTGCTCGTGCTCGAGCGAGATCTTCGTCTTCGAGACATATGCCGGCCGTGGATGCACCGGTACCACCGACAACAGAGGTAGAGTCTCATGACCGCGGTGCTGAGGATGATGCCCTATCACAGGCAATGCTTCGTGTTCTGGAAAGGGTTGCCGGGACAAGTTCAGGCAACAGAATTCGAGGATCGATTTCTGAATGACTCCGGGCCAACGGAACGGAGATCTTTAGGGGTGTGTCTGGTATCGCCTCCAATGTGGCAGAATATTGGTTGGAGGCCGCAGAACGAATTATGGATGACTTGGATTGCTCTATGGAGCAGAAGCTGAAGGGAGCCGTATCGTTGCTACGGGACGAGGCTTACCAGTGGTAGCTCACTGTGAGAGAAGGAACCCCAGCTGATAGGGTAACTTGGGAACTGTTTAAGATGGCCTTTAAAGGGAAGTATGTTGGAGCGAGTTATGTGGACGCCCGCAGGAAGGAATTCTTGAATCTGGTGCAAGAAGTTAAAACAGTTGCCGAGTACGAGGCCGAGTTTCTGAGGTTGAGCCGGTATGCCGTGGGCATAGTTGCTATGGAGTATGAGCGAACTGTGTGCTTCGAAGATGGTCTTAGAGATGACCTCAGGGTGTTGATCGTTCCGCAGAGGGAGAGAGACTTCGCGGTCTTGGTGGAGAAGGCAAGGATCATTGAGGAGGTTAAGCTTGCTGAAAAGCAAAATCGGGAGAAGGATCGAAACTGTTTCCAAAGGGATTCAGGACCCTCGGGTGGTGCAAATAGGATTATTAAGAGAGCAAGAGTGGAAGAACCAGTTCGAGCAGTGCCGATGAATGTAGCCAGACCATCAATCTGTGGAGACTGTGGTAAGGTACATTTGGGTGAGTGTAGGAAACGCTCTGATGCTTGTTTTCGATGTGGATATATGGAGCATAGAGTACAGGACTGCCCTCAGAAAGCTAATCAGGTTCAAGTTGCTGAACAGAGGATTGCTCAACCCGTAAGGGGTAGTCCCCAACCACTGAGAGGACGTGGACAAGGTAGGGGTGGTAATGAAACGGTCGAGGTTGGGGGGCACCTGGCAGGGGTGTCGAAAATGCTGAAGCTCGACTGCCAGCTTTGGTGTATGCAGTTCGTCATCAAGAGGAGGGCGACGCACCTGACGTCATAACTGGTACGTTCTTGGTTTCTGGCATGCCATATACTACTTTGGTGGATATTGGATCTACTCATTCCTATGTTGCATGTGCCATATCTGGGTTGTTGCGTGTGCACTCTAAGAAGATGGTGAGTGGGGTATCTGTGTTAAGTCCTTTAGGTTATTCGGTTAGGGTAGACAAACTATATAGGGATGTACCTTTAGAAACTCAAGGCAAGGTTTTCCCTGGAAATCTGATGGAGTTACCGTTCGGAGAGTTTGACCTCATTCTGGGAATGGACTGGCTTGTTAAGCATAGGGTGACTCTGGATTGTGCTGCTAAATGAATGGTGTTAAGGTCCACAAAGGATGAGGAGGTTATGGTGATAGGTGAGCGAAAGGATTATTTGTCCAATGTGGTGTCGGCATTAAGAGCCGAGAAGTGGATTCGGAAAGGTTGTGAGGCCTATTTGGCATTTTTAAGTCAGTCGGAAGAGGAGGAACTGACAGTGGATAAGGTTAGGACTGTAAAGGAGTTCTAAGATGTTTTCCCAATGGAGCTTCCAAGATTGCCTCCGAACCGAGAAGTGGAGTTTGGAATCGAATTATTGCCTGGAACGACACCAGTGTCTATCGCACCATATAGAATGGCACCGAAGGAGTTGGTGGAGCTAAAGGCACAAATTCAAGAGTTGTTGGATAGGGGCTTCATTAGGCCAAGCGTGTCTCCATGGGGAGCACCGGTACTATTCGTGAAGAAGAAGGATGGTACAATGCGAATGTGCATTGATTATCGCTAGTTGAACAAACTGACAATTAAGAATAAGTATCCACTGCCAAGGATTGACGATCTATTTAACCAGCTTAGAGAGGCTTTTGTATTTTCTAAGATCGACCTCCGATCTGGATATCATCAGTTAAGGGTCAATGAGGCGGATATCCATAAGACGGCATTTAGGACTCGGTATGGTCATTACGAGTTTTTGGTTATGCCATTTGGACTGACGAACGCTCCTGCAGCATTTATGGATCTGATGAATCGGGTGTTCCAACCATTCTTGGATCGATTCGTAGTCATCTTCATTGATGATATCCTGGTATATTCTGAAACTGAAGCGAAACATGATAAGCATCTCCGTATAGTGCTGCGAGTGTTAAGGGAGAAGGAACTCTTTGCGAAGTTCAGCAAGTGTGAATTTTGGTTGAGGGAGGTAACCTTCTTAGGACATGCGGTCTCTACCGAAGGGATTAAGGTAGACCCTCGAAAGATTGAAGCAATTTTGGAGTGGAAGCCACCTAGGACGGTGTCGAAAATTCAAAGTTTCCTAGGGTTGGCAAGATACTACAGAAGGTTTGTGGAAGGTTTTTCTGTGATGGCAGCACCCCTGACAAAACTCATAAGGAAACGAGTACCGTTTGTATAGACTAAGAAGCAGCAGGAAGCTTTTGAGAAGTTGAAGAAAGTTCTAACTGAAGCACCTGTGTTAATTCAGCCGGAGCCTGGGAAGGATTTTAATGTGTACAGTGACGCATCACACGTGGGTTTGGGCTGCGTGTTAATGCAGGAGGGTAAGGTGGTTGCATATGCATCACGACAGCTTAAACCTCTCGAAGGGAACTATCCTACTCATGATTTGGAGTTGGCGGCAGTGATATTTGCACTTAAGATTTGGAGACATTACTTGTACGGGGAGAGGTGTATTATATACACAGACCACAAGAGTCTTAAGTATTTGTTGACTCAGAAGGAGCTGAACCTTAGGCAAAGGAGATGGATTGAGTTGCTTAAGGATTATGACTGTTCGATCGAGTATCACCCAGGCAAGGCTAATGTGGTAGCCGATGCTTTAAGTCGTAGAACCGTATCTGATCTGAGAGCAATGTTTGCTCGTTTGAGTCTGTATGATGATGGCAGTTTGTTGGCTGAATTGCAAGTAAGGCCAACCTGGGTGGACCAGATTAAGGAAAAGTAGTTAGAAGATGAGTCTTTGGTTGCTCGTTTTCAACAAGTTAAGGAAGGGGAAACTTCTGAGTTTGGTTAAATGGTGATGGAGTTCTGTGTTTCCGAGGAAGAATTTGTGTTCCGAGGGACTCTGATTTAAGGCAGACAATATTGAAGGAAGCTCATGGGGGACTATGTGCCATGCATCCTGGAGGGAATAAGTTGTATCACGACTTGCAAGAATTGTACTGGTGGCCTGGACTTAAGCGAGAAGTAATAGAGTTTGTAGGAAAATGTCTGACATGCCAACAAGTGAAAGCTGAGCATCAATTACCTTCTGGACTGTTACAGCCGGTGAAGATACCACTTTGGAAGTGGGAGAGGGTAACCATGGACTTTGTGAGTGGGTTGCCATTGACACCATCAAAGAAAGACTCTGTGTGGGTGATTGTGGATAGGTTGACCAAATCAGCCCATTTCATACCTGTACGTACTGACTTTTCGCTTCAAAAGTTAGCCAAGCTGTATGTGGCGGAGATTGTACGACTTCATGGAGTCTCAGTTTCGATTGTCTCTGACCGGGATCCCAAATTCACATCTCAGTTTTGGCAAAAGTTGCATGAGGCGTTGGGGATGCGATTGAACTTTAGTACGGCTTTCCATCCCCAAACTGATGGTCAGTCAGAGAGGGTTATTCAGATTCTGGAGGACATGTTGAGGGGATGCGTGATTGACTTTCGAGGTAGTTGGGAGGATTACTTGTCGTTGGCAGAATTTGCGTACAATAACAGTTACCAAGTGAGTATTCAAATGGCACCGTATGAAGCACTGTATGGACGAAGGTGTCATACACCTAGTTGTTGGACCGAACTAGGAGAGCGACAAGTTCTTGGACCAGAGTTGGTAGCTGATACTGAGGATAAGGTCAGAATAATTAGGGACCGGTTAAAAGAAGCATCTGATAGGCAAAAGTCGTATACAGATTTGAAGCGTAAAGAGATTGAGTACTCAGTAGGTGATATGGTCTTCTTAAAGGTTTCTCCTTGGAAGAAGATATTAAGGTTCGGTAAGAAGGGCAAGTTGAGTCCGCGGTTCATTGGGCCTTACGGGTTTTGAAGCGACTAGGCCCAGTGGCTTACCAGTTGGAATTGCCTCCAGAGTTAGACAGGATTCACAATGTTTTTCACGTCTCCATGTTAAGGCGTTATCGTGCTGACCCTGCTCATGTCCTGCCAGTTGCAGAAATTGAAGTTCAAACTGATTTGACCTTTGAAGAGGAGCCTGTGCAAATATTGCCTCGAGATGTTAAGGTTCTCAGAAGGAAATCTGTCCCGTTAGTGAAAGTACTTTAGCGTAATCATGGAAGGGAAGAAGCTACTTGGGAATCAGAAGAGACTATGCGTCAACAATACCCTCAACTAGTTGGATCAAGTAAATTTCGAGGACAAAATTTCTTTGAGGGTAGAGTTGTAACGCCCCAATTTTCGGGAATTTTGTGAATGTTGGCATAGGTTTAATTATGTTAGTGGGCCTCTAGAAGGCCCAAGCTTAAGATAGAACCCGGTAATTTTAGTTAAATTTTGTTCCATAAGAAAAAGGGGGTAAAATTATGAAATAGGACCTATGTGAAAATGTTTGAAAATGCTATAGGCTAAATTGAAGTGGCCAAATAAATAGGAGTGCAAAATAGGAGGATTTGCATGACAAACCTCCCATTTTACATGAAGTGGCCAGCTATCATGTTGTTGTAGACAATATGTTCCATTATAATGGTTTAGGTAAATGTTCCATGATGGGCATTTCATGTCTTTTGTATTAAAGAATTAAATGGATGAAATATGAAATTTTATTAAAAGAAAAAGGGGTGAAAAGAAAAAGTTTTGTCCATCTTTATTCATCATAGCCGAAAGTTGGAGAAGAGAAAGGAGAGGAGAAAGCTCTTGAATGTTCGGTCACTTGGGGAAGAAAATTGAAGGTAAGTTCATGGTAGTTTGCTTCTATCTTGATGTTCATGAGTTCTTCTTGATTCTACCTTAACTCTTGAAGCATATTTTGGTTTTTAGTTGTGTTGTGAGCATTTAGTCATGAATTAAAATGAAGGAAATGGTTGTTGTTTCATGTTCTTTTGATGAAAAATGGAAGATAGGTGAAGTTGAGCCAAACAAATGAGAATGCATGTGCCTTAGATGCTAAGGGGAAAAATCAGCTAACATGTTGTGCTTTAAAATGATGAAATGGAGATTATACTTAAGTAAAATCATAGATATGTGATGATTGATTGGTGATATACATGTTTAAATAACAAGCATGCAAGTTAGGTGTGAAAGAGTGATTTGGTAATAAATCTGCTTGGGACAGCAGCAGTAACGTGACTTTGGAAAATCACCATAAATTGTGGGAGATGAGTTAGAAGCTACATAAATTATGTAATTAAAGCTTAATGAGCGTAGTTTCAAATGGAATAAACTAGAACATATTTTGAAGTCTGTACAATGAGAAATTTGATTCGTAATGAAGAGTGGTCATATTAGTCAAACAGTGAATCATGGGAAACTTTAAGAAAAATCTGGTATTGATTGGCCATACCAAAAATTCTGAAAATTTTATGGATAGAAGATATATGAGTCTATTTTCCGGGAAAATTAACGGAACTTGATTTGGAGTTTCGTAGATCCAGTTATAAATAATTTAGTGACTGTTGCTCAGGAAGACAGCTTGCAGTGAAATTATGATTATGTGGTAAACATTGACAAAAATTTGTTAATGAGTTGCTTATTGATTTCTTATAAGCTTACTATGATCTGTAGGTGTGGTTGGTCGAATATTGTAAGGGGTTAATACGTAGTTTGTATTTGAATAGTTAGATTAACGTGTTAGTAATCCAATTGTAGGCGGTTCGTGTGTGGATCTCGTCAGCATATCGTCGCAAACAGGTGTGTAACTGACACCCTCTCATAGACTAGATTGGCAAAAGCCGAAAAGCCGAAATGCCGAAAAGTCGGTATTTTGGGAATTTGCGAGTGTGCGAATGCTCGTATGATAGTTGGGTTTGTATATTTGGTAATCTAAAGTAATAAACTGCAGTACGCGCGATTTCGTACATTTTGATAATTTGGGCTTAATGGGTCAAAGATCGGGTTCATAGGTCAACGGGCCCAATTCGGTAAGTATGTGCGGTAAGTGTTCTGATAGTACATAAATAGTTAAGATATGCATGAAAACCCTAAAAGTAGCTAAATTACTATAATACCCTTATGTAATGAAAATTACTGTTATACCCCTAGGTGTAAAATTACCGTTATACCCCTAAGGTTAATTTTGACTGAAAAGCACGACGATCTGATTCTGTATGATGTATGCCATGATTATATATCTGTTGCATGGGGACATGGGTTATATTATGGAGGAAGCGTCCTGGTGGCTATGCCACGATTATCTGATCTGGTGGCTCTGCCACATATATCTGTTCTGGTGGCTCTGCCACAATATCTGTATCTGGTGACTTCGTCACAATATCTGGCAGCCTCGCTGTGATTTTTGTGGTGTGTAGCGGTTGGGTGGGTCGAGTAGTCTCCCCACATGGTGTAAGGCTGGTACGGGGGTGTTATGGATGAATCTGGGTTGGGTTTTTGCATAAACATGTAATATCTGTTCTATTCTGTTATGGGCCTATGGGCTTTATTCTGTATTTCTGTTCTGGGCTAAGGCCAACTTATTTTGTTTCTGTGGGTTGATCTGATTTAGATTATGGTTGGGTTGTTTTACACACTGAGTTTCCCCAAACTCACCCCTTTTATTTTCATCCATGCAGGTAATCCCCAACCATAGTGAGCTTAGAGCTGTGAGGGAATTCGGAGTGGCCACCCGTTCTGGTATGGTAATGGCTTAAGGTATGGTAATGGCGATTTGCAGCTCTAGGATTGGTAATGGCGATTTGCATCTCTAGGATTGGATCCGAAGGGAGTTTGGTACTTAAGCAGTCCGATGGACTCACCTCCTCTTTTCCGGTTTCCTACCTGGTGCACAGCTTCCATTCACTTTAACCTATAATGAAATCATCCTTTAAAACACTCAGTAAGTTTTCTTTCTGGATCGGAAATGTTTTGAATGCTTCGATGTGGCATGTCGGATCCGGCCATAACGTCTGGGCCGGGTAAGGGGTGTTACATAGATGTGGTAAAAAAATTAGAATTTCCAAGCCCATACAAATGAAAGAACTCAGCTAGAAGACCCCTAATACTAGTTGGGATATCAAGCTAACGACGTTAAACCAATGGTTCTTGAAAGGCAACCCAATTTTTATTTTTATTTTTTTTTATTTTATTTTTTATTTTATTCTTTATTACTTTAATTTATTTTATTATTTATTACTTTATTTTGTTTGGATATTTATAAATTTATCTTCTTCTGTCTAGGTAAACCGACGAGGAAAAAACTTAGAAATTGCCAAGCTTTCACAAACATCCCTTATTCAATCCCAACTCTAAGTAGGAATAGCGCATCCCTGCTTTATACTTACCCAAAACCTACATCCAAACACCCATCCTATAGCCAAACACCCTTTCTTCTACACCTTCAAACCCTAAAATTTTCCCCATTTTCACCTAAATAATCCTCCAGTCGCTGTTTCCCTTCTCCCTCACCCTCACCATCAATTTTTCTGACCACCATGGGTAGGACTAGAAGTTGTGCCACTGGTGAACCCTCATTTGCCGTCAAAAGCCCTCGGTGTCGATTTTTAGCATCCCAACACATTAACTTAGCCGACGAATGCCTTCCCCTTCTTCCTCTCCTCTACGTGACGTCGAATCTTCTCCTCTTTGCAGCTATGCATGAAAGACATTAACTACATGGGGAGTTTTTCTAAAACCTTTTTCTTTCACTTATATGTTTTCCTTTTTTTTTCACATCAAGGACAATGTGTTTTAAGTAGGGGAGGCATTCCTCATTATTTCTGTCATTTTATCTGATGCTTTTACTGTTATGTTATTGTTCCTGCTACCTTGTGCTCCTTTTGACCCACATTTATTTTTTAAGAATATTCTGTCTCTTTTAATGCCCAAGATTTTAACCAGGAATTGCCCAATGTTTGACCTGCGAGCATGATTTTTGTCTACTGAGTTAGTTATAATTTTGCTAGCTTGATTTGGTCTCCACTTTTTTTATTTCTATTAGGTTAATATAATTATGATTAATAGAGTTAACCCTATCTTACTTATAGTAAAATCGATTAAGTCTAAATGCAAAGAGGACACTTAATACAAGTGCATGCTAAAATTATGTTCATGACTGTTAGGTGGTTGCTGAAACTTATTTTTGACACTTGATTGTTTTTCCTAGTCCTCCAAAATTAAAATTATGTTTCATGATAATAATAAATTTTGATGTCTCCGTTATTATGAGTGCAACTTAAAAATGTGACTAGCTGAGTAACCGGGATAGGGTGCCTGGGTTGTCATCCTACTTCACGTCAAAAGGTTGTGTGACGTGTTAGGTAAAACACTGCTAACCGAAATTAAACAAAAAAAATTAGGAATGTGTTAGGCTGAGTAACCGAGGTAGGGTGCTTGGATGTCATCTCTCTTCGCGTCAAAAGGTTCAATATATTCTTAAGAAAAAAAAAGATGTATTAATAATAAAATTGCATTTCAGGACTAAGTGTGAAAAAAAATAGGGTGTCTTGGTAAGTTTAGTAAATTACCTAATTTTCATGAAATAATCCAAGTTGATTTTGATCTTTGTGTGATTAAATTGGAATACTTTTTCAGTTTTACTCAAAGCAAGCTAAATGTTCTCTTTATTATTCATATGCATTATGCCTAATTTTTATAAAACTTTGGAGTGATATTTCTTTTATGACCAAATCTAAATTTCACAGTGGCTAAAAACCATACTTGAGGGCAAGTATGGGCTAAGTAAGGGGAATTTGATAATACTCAAGAATGACATATTTTTATGTATTAATTACATATTTATTTTGAGTATGATCCTACTAATTTGAGTTATTTATGGTTTTTTATCTTATAGGGACTAAATTGAAGGAAAAAGGAAATTTAAGGGCAAAAAGCATGAATTTAAAGATAAAATGGGCCAGCACGTGAAATAGGAAAGAGATGGAGCCAAAAATACAATGTGTGGAAGACTTGGGGGCAAAAATGCAAAGAAGAGATTTTATAAACACAAGATTCTATTTAAATTTTAATTATATAAGGATTATTGTTAATATTATTATTTAGATTTAATTTTTTCTTCTATCTTTATTTATATTTTAGAATTTAGTTAAGAATAGACTAGGTTTTCTAAGTACTATAAATAGGGGATGGAGTGACACAAATGACACTCATCTTTTCTGTAAAAGCTCCCTCTCCCAAAAAGCTCTAGCCTAGTTTTTTTTTCCTTTCATTTATTCAATAAAATTCCATTTTTATTAAGTTTATTTTTTTTCCCAGAAAGCATGAGCCACTAAACTCATCTAGCCAAAATTTGTCGATATTCTCCAAAAAAGGCTCATGAGGCTTAGAATTCGCACTTAGCCTTCTCAACGAGTAGTTATCGTTTCTCCGCATTACGAGACAGGCGCTTCCGTCCATGTCATTCCAAAAGTGATATTTACAGATTGTGCAAAGACGGCCGCTTTGTATGTTTTGGGAAGGTTGCACAGTCGGTTCGTTAGCTTACTGCATCAGTGGTTGTCGAGCCCAAGAGACAAAATGGCATGGCATTCGCCATTGAGAAATGATGATCTAGTGTAAGATGGTCCCGCAAAAGTAACGGTTAGCTAGAGTCAGGTTCCTCTAAATCGTAAGTCTAAAATCTAAGTGGAGCTGGTGGTAGTAGGCATCGTCTTCCACTATAACTGGCTTATTATGTTCAAGAAGGATCACCTAAAACCTTCGGATTGAAACCAATGAGGATCGAGATAACCAAAGGCTGTAATCTCTCAATCAAAGAATCTCTTTTCTCAATTCTATTTCTCTTTACAATTTCAATTTCAATTTATACAATTTCAATCCCTCCATATTTTTAATTCTTTTTTTTATTATTTTTTTCCAGGTACGCCACTTTTTCTTGGGCACGATTGTGCTCAGGATCTCGAGGAGCAAAAAGTAGTGCAATTTCAGTCCCTAAGGATTTGACCCTACTTTTCTTATACTATTCTTTTTCCTTATTTTATAGGGATAGGTTATTTTTGGTGCTCTCAACGACCGCATCAGTTGCGATGGGTTGTGGGTAGTTCTAAGTATTGTATCAATTTAGAAAATTTCAAATACTTTCACAATTGGATTAGATTTTAAAGAAATCATTCTCAAAACCTCTCACCAAGGATAAAGCCAAAATTCCACAGCACTACTAAGGCACCTTAAATATAAACAAGGAAGCAAAGCGTGGAGGGAAGATTCAAAATGGCACAATTCCACAACTTTGCCAATTGTCACCTTGCCAATAAAAAACCTCATCAAGATCGAGCTATGTAAACATACATACGCATAACACATGGACAGGGGCAAAGTTAGAAAATTTTTCTAAGGGGTCAAAATTAAGTTGTATATTTTTATGAGAGTTTAAATGCAATTTCACAATTTTAATAACTTATATCTTTATAAGTTTTAAAAGATTAAATTAAAATTTTATCATTTTTGAGGGCTAACGTGTAATTTTAGTTTTACTCAATTAAAATCTTGTAAAACTTAAAGGACCAATGTTGCAATTTTACATTTTAAGGGGGCAGGACCCCTGCCAGCCTCATAGCTCTGCCCTTGCACATGGAACTCCTATGATTTACCTCGCTGAGGATAATGTTGAGTCCTTCTTTGCATGGCTTCTACATGAGCCCTCGTCTAATCACCTCCAGCTCATTACTACTATCGAGAAGACTATAATAATTCTCAAATGGCTAACCAAGATGAGACTTGTGCCATACACATGTCAAGAATCAAGGCTAAGAGAGGTACACTTTCACCTATAAACACTTGCCTTTAACCTTGGGAAGTCTTTATGTGTTTCCCTTGCACCTTCTAAACCATTAGAAAATGTCTCCTTTTATAACTTTGTGTATAATCTCTACTATGTGAACGGTCACTAATTTTTTATTTGTCCTCAACACATACGATTATATATATGTTTTTTTGTTTCCCTTTTGTGTGTTTTCTGACAATGAAATGATTAATTAATGTTTTCAAATTGTTTATGTTTTGCCTTCTTTATATATATATTTTAGTTTTTTTAAGAAAAATTCAAAAATGATTGGTTTTAGTTGTATTTCTATTCATCCAAAGAAAGTAGCAAACTAATACGTATATAAAGTTACATACTAACAGATCGACATAAATCAATATATAATCAAATAAGACAACCAAAAATTTAATCTTCAAAGTTTATAATTATTGTTGAGGAAATTCTGGACAACATAATCAGTGCAGCAATTAAAGGAATGATATTCTTGGATCTTTAGCTATATTAGTGGATGTATTTTTGGTAGCTTACTTTGTATAGGAAATCTTGATTTGTATAGATATAAAAGTTTATTTAGGAAAACGTGAAGAAATTTGAAAACAGGGGTCACACGACCGTGTGGTAGGCCGTGAGACAAAGCCTAGACCGTGTGAGTATTCGATTATGGGACACACGGCCGTGT
This sequence comes from Gossypium hirsutum, assembly GCF_007990345.1. NCBI lineage: Eukaryota > Viridiplantae > Streptophyta > Magnoliopsida > Malvales > Malvaceae > Gossypium > Gossypium hirsutum. The sequence continues at coordinate 10,819,758 of NC_053425.1, forward strand.
CCCAGCACATGTGTCCTCTCATGTTCGTATTCAAAATAGGGTCACATGACTGTGTATGCATTTGAAGTTTAGCACACGGTCGTGTCGTAGGCCATGTGTCAGATCGTGTGTCTCATCCTGCACCTAATAATTTAAAAGACACACAGCCGTGTGGTGTGACCATGTGCGGCACACAGTCATGTGCATCACAAATTACCCCTAATGCAAGCGAAATCAAACCCAATTACTTAGGCAACAAACTAAACCAATTTAAGGTACTTTCATGTGATTTAAACACATTTAAAGACATCAAAATATGCCAAAAATCAATCAACCTAGGTGTCTAACTAATGTGCCATCATTGACACTACAATTTATAAACCAAAATAAACCAAATCAAACACTTATCAAGCACCAAACTAATTTGTATATAGATTCATCATGCACAAAATAATCACATAACTAACTTGCCAACCAATCATACCATTTATGTCTATTTTCAAGAGTCCATCATTCTAATTCAAACTATCACCCTAAATGCATATATTTAGAACTACTCAAACATTCCATTTCACTCATACACATCTAAACAACTTATATATATACATCATCTTAAACATTAAGCAAAAGACCTAAAGTATTTACAACTAATCCTCTAGTTTAAGGTGCTAAATATATATACACAACCACAAAATGTTACCAAATTAAGTACCAAACACATACAACATGAACAAACTAACCAAAAGTCCTAATACATGCCATTCATAACCAACTTCCAAAATGACTCAAAACATCTACCAAAATAAGAGATGGATTGTGTGTATGCTCCGATTTGAACTTCCTATCTACTATGCCTCTCGAAATCTACACGAAATACATGATACATAAGCACGATATGCTTAGTAAGTTCAAATACATGTAAATATAACTTAATTAATAAATTTTACTTTACATAAACCATACATGATCCCTAATCTCACTTATGTATTCAAAATTTCTTATCCACATAAACCTTAGAACATTGACATAATAGCCATTCAATTGATATCCTTTTCAATCTTTCCATTGTTTCAAGGATGCCATGATATCTTTCAACCAATGTCTTACACAATTCCAAAATGATTCTATAGTATCTTTCAATGATGGTCTTTTCCTTTTCGAGTATAATTCCATGATATCTTTCACTCATGGTATATCCCATTTCAAATTCAAGAAATTCAATCTCCAATTTATAAATATTTATATAAGTATCAATTTACTTCACAAAATAAAATGAATTATTTTAATTGATATACGAACTTACCTAGACTGAAACGGTTACTAAAACGGAGTTAACTAATCCAAAAATTTCGGTTTTCCTCGATTCAATTTCAATTGACCAGTTTCTTGATCTAGATAATAATACTCAATTAAGCAATTCAAATAACTTAAAATAATTAATTCAAACCTATAGCCCATTTTAATGTGAATTTACGAAATTACCCCAATCTTTTAACTTTTACGCAATTTAGTTCGTAAGCTCGAAACTCAAAATTTAACCACAATCAATGAAATACCAAGCTAGGAGATTTTTCCTAAGGTCCATCACAACCCATATTTTTCATTAATTCACCCTATTTTCCTTGAATTTTACCATTTTCAATAATAAGTCCCTAAACCTTAAATTTTAACAAAAATCACTTAACAAAATACTTCCATTTAACTAACAAGCTTAATAATCTATCAAATAAATTCAAAACAACTTCTAATTCATTCATGGCAAGTCCCTAAATTTTTAATAGTTTCACAAATTGATCCCTGGGCTAGCTACATTAAGCTAAAACGATAACAACTAAAAATGGACCTTAAAACACATGCATGCAAGGTAAGAGGTTTGGCCGAACCTCTTGACTTCAAAATTGGTGATACACAGCTTGGGAAAGAAGAACATACCAAATAAAAATGATGTTTTTGTTTTGTTTATTATATTTTTAACCTAACTTTTACTTTACTTAATTAATAAAACATATATTAATATAATAAATCAAGTACCAACCACTCTTACCATTTAATTATGGTATAACTTCCACACAAACTCATGTAACTTTAATAATTTACTATTTAACACCCTTTTTAACTAATAAACTCACTTTTGAAACTTTTACGATTTAGCCCTTTTCACTTAATTAACGATCTAAACGATAAAATTTCTTAACCAAATTTTAATGAGACTTTAATAAATACTCATAAATATTAAATAAATAATAAAAATACTAACTCACTCATTAGAATCATGGTCTCAAAACCATTGTTTCTAACATCACTGAAAATGGGTTATTACAAGGCAACATAATTACTCAGGTGCAGTTGAAGGGGGAAATTTATGAAAAGTGGGCACAAGTAGTGCAGACTGCATTGAGCCCAAAAAGAAGGATGGTTTCATTGATGGAATCTTGAAATAACCCAGATGATTTGCCATAGTCAATTCTATGCTTGTTTCATGGGTATTTAACACTATTGAACCTTCTTTATGTTTAACTATTTCTCTTATGGAGAATGTAAGAGATATGTGGGGGGACATAAGGCAGTACTTCTCCATTGGGAATGACCCGAGAGTGCAGCAATTGAGGTCATATTTGACGAACTATAAGCTAGATGGACAGACCATAGTCAATTATTATGGACAGCTTAATCCTATAAGGGATGAACTAAATAATTATGACAAAATATCATTGTGTAGTTGTGGTGGATGCAGATCCAATCTCACTACTGAGCTAGAAAAGAAAAGGGGGAAAGAAAGAGTTCATAAATTGGTTATAAGCTTGGATGAAGAACACTCTGGTACTGTGTGCGCTAATATCTTGAGTATAGACCAATTATCCAATCTGAATAGAGTATATGCAATGGTTCTTCAACTAGAACGAGTAAGAATAATGTCACGAATAAGAGAAAAGAAAGGCAACCCAATGAGTTTTGCAATTTAGGCTAGCAAAGGAAATTCAAGGGAAAAAACTGTAGTTTGCTTGCATTGCAACTGTGAGGAACATGACTCAGTACTTGCTTTCAGTTGATATGGTATCCAGATTGGTGGGAAAATAAACCTCACTCTAGTGCTACATGACGAGGAAGTCGGAATAAGTGCAATGATGGTGATAAGGGTGGTGTACCACGAGCAAATTTCACTTAGACATTTCCAATAAAGAGTGGTCACAGAGGTGTCATAGTTTCTGATAAAAAAAGGGCTTAGTGTTTTGAATGATGAATAATGAAGTACTTTGCTGGGAATTTTGAGTTCACAGAAGATTGTATCTAATGAAAGGTTGACTAGTAAGAAATGAATTTTTTCTTGAATAATAGATTCAGGGGCCTACCATCATATGACTGGCACAAACGCTTGTCTAAGAGATCTGTCCGACATTGTCCCATGTTTAGTCAGATTGTCAAATGGTGAAGCAAATGTAACACTAAAAGAATGAACAGTGCATCTTGAAGGAGATTGAAGTTGCAAAATGTTCTTTTTGTGCCTAATTTAAAATACAATTTGATTTATGTTTCATAACTTCTTAAATACTTAAATGGGTATTGTAAAATCATTAACAAAATACATGTTATACAGGACCAAAATACGAGAAAGTTGATTGTAGTGGGTGAACAATGTGAAGGGTTGTATTTTCTTAATGAGGTGGTTTTGAAAAATACTTGTAAAGCTTCTAAAGTTGCAAACTTTGACCTTTGGCATAGGAGAATGGTTCATCCATCGAATAAGATGCTAGATCTTATTTCTGTAACAAATAAATCTAGTAAAAGTAGTGATAACTTATGTTGTGATGTCTGTTTTAGAGCAAAATAGACTAGAGAGATGTTTTATTCTAGTGACAATAAAGCTAAAATTTGTTTCGATTTAATACATTGTGATTTATGGGGACCTTATAGAACTTTAGCTTCTTGTGGAGCTAATTATTTTTTTACTATTGTTGATTATTGTTCTTGTATTGTGTGGATTTATTTGCTGAAAGGAAAACATGAAGTTATTTGTGTTATTAAGAATTTCATTGCTATGATTAAAAGACAGTTTGAGAAGGATGTGAAAACTATTAGAAGTGATAACGACAATGAATTTTTTTGTCTAAGAGAATATTTGGATGAGCATGGCATAATGCATCAAACTTCTACTGTAGGAACTCCCCAACAGAATAGATGTTCAGAGAGAAAACATTGTCACATACTTAATGTGGCAAGAGGTTTGACGTTTCAGGCACACTTGCCAATTGATTTTTGGGGTGAATGCATTATTATCGCTGAATAATTAATCAATCAAACACACTCTGAAGTTTTGAAAGGAAAAATTCCTTATGAAATTCTCTTTAGATAGCCCCATTCCTATAATCATATTAAGACTTTCGGGTGTCTTTGTTATGTGTATAAACGACTTAGAGATAAGGATCAATTTTCTAGTAGAAGTCGTAGGTGTGTTTTTGTGGGGTGCCCTTTTGACAAGAAAGGATGGAAAATATATGATTTAGAAACTTCCAAGTATCTAGTCTTAAGGGATGTGATGTTTGTAGAAACAAATTTTTCATATGCTACACATGTGTTTGCAAGTGATAATTCCACTAGAATTATAGATGGGCCTAACATGTATAAGGATTGGGAAACTTTCGAAAAAGAGCGAAAGGTATTGGACAACAAGAAACCTCTTGAAGACAGTCTTACTGGTGAGGAAAATTTTGGAGACATTAATGATCGTCAAATCGTGATAAGTTTTAAATTTATAATTGACCGTACTTGAAAACTAACTATTATCACGATGAAGACATGTGCACCTATCGAACAGTAGTATAGTTTATAGCAAGACCGGGATGTCAAACCCACAGGAACTAAAAGTACTAGTATTAACTCTCTTTTTATTATCTAGCCTAAAAAGTAAAGGGGTTTGTTTTATCTAAATTAATTAACTAAACTAAGAATGCACAGGAAGAAAATTGGGGAAATACTTTTGGGAAAAACTAATTGATTTGGACAATACACAAGGGAAATTCCACCTAGACTTCACTTGTTATTTGACCCTGAATCAAACAATTTATTCACTTGACTTGATCCATAGAAATCCCTAAGTTATATTATTATCTCTCTCGAGACTAACAACGTCTAACCTTAGGTTGATTAATTGAAATCTCTTTCTAATTAAAACCCCTAGTGTTGCATTAACTCAATCTATGATTCCCTTATTAGGTTTCACCCTAATCCGGCAAAATTATGTCACCCTATGTCTAGGGGTGCAATCAACTCCGCTTAATTATGCTAGATCTACTCCTAGACAGGGACTTTTGCTCCTCTGAATAAGCACATCAATACTTGAATCAATATCCTGGAATATTAAAACAAGAACTAAGAACTCATAATTAAGAACAAGTCAAATAATTATCATATAATTAAAAAAATAATAACAAGATCCGTGATCATGCGATGTGATACGTGCAATAAGTTTTATAATTTATGAATGTTCGTTCTTGAAAACTAACTATTATCACGACAAAGGCAAACGCACCTTATCAAACAGTGGTATAGCTTATAGCAAGACCGGGATGTCGAACCCAAATGAACTAAAATTACTAGTATTAACTTTCATTTTATTATCTAGCCTAAAAATTTAAGGGTTTGTTGTATCTAAACTAAGAATGCACAGGAAGTAAATTGGGAAATAACTTTTGGGAAAACTGAATGATTTGGACAATACCTAAGGGAAAAAATCCACCTAGACTTCACTTGTTATTGACTCTGAATCAGACGATTTATTCACTTAACTTGATCCGTAGAAATCCCTAATTTATATTATTATCTCTCTTAAGACTAGCAATGTCTAACCCTAGGTTGATTAATTGAAATCTCTTTCTAATTAACTCCCTAGCATTGTATTAACCCGATGTATGGATTCCCTTATTAGGTTTCATCCTAATCCAGAAAAATCTTGTCACCCTATCTCTAGGGGTGCAATCAACTCCGCTTAATTATGTTAGATCTACTATTAGACAGGGACTTTTGCTTCTCTGAATAAGCATATCAATACTTGAATCAATATCCTTGTATATTAAAGAAAGAATTCATAATTCATAATTAAGAACAAGTCAAATATTTATCATACAATTTAGATCGTCTTAGGTTTCATTCCCCTTAGGTATTTAGGGGGTTTAGTTCATATTTACGAAAGAAAACATCTGAAAAGAATAATAATAACAAAACATAAAGAAAACCAAAAAACTCTTGAAGGGAATTGAAGGGAGATCTTCAGTCTTGAAGGTGAATTCGACTTCTGAGATAGATCAATCGGCTTTCTTCGAGTAATTCCTTGCTTCCTACTCCGTGTGTCCCCTCTAATCCTCCTCTAGTGTGTTTAAATAGGCTTTAGAATGCCTACAAGCCCTCAAGAATGCCCTTTTCCTAATAGGATTAGACTTGGGCTCGACAGGGACACGCCCGTGTGACACACCCATGTTCGATTTCTTCAATCCATGTTCAAGGCTATTAAATAGACACGGGCGTGTGGTCTGCCCATGTACAGAAGTTCAGGCCGTGTTGATTTCACATGTTGGTCCATTTTTTCAGTTTTTGGCCCGTTTCTCGCTCTTTTTACTCTCCTATGCTCACCTAAGTATAAAACATAAAATTAAAGGATTAGGAGCATCGAATTCACCAATTCTAAAGATAATTCATCCAAAAATAGGCTAACCATGGGGTAACTATATGTATAAATTACGATTTATCAAATACCCCCACACTTAAGCGTTTGCTTGTCTTCAAGCAAAATCATCAGCTCACAATCAAAATTCATTTTTCTCAACTCATAATTCCTACCAATAATATCTCAAAATAATCCATAAGTAATCATACATTGAGAATTCAACTAGAAGAATATCAAAGGTTCAAACATTCCAAGTTGAGCATTTTGTCATGAAAACATAGGTGTCTCCTTCATCTAAGTGATTACCTTTTATGCAAAATATCACAAAGTTTTAACATTCTCACTAAGGATTTCACTCAAATCACTCAAAGTGTTTAAGGGTAACAAATGAAGCACTCATTAGTCAATATGACAAGTTATTACCATAGGCTTGCGTGAAAATCAAATCTCCACCACTATAAATTGAGATGATACATCAATCAAAAAGGTCTTTAGAGGATTGTAACGTGGCTTTGGTTAGGGGGTGTGGTCACAAGCTGAAAGAAAAGGTTAGAATAGAGATTGAATTAAAAAATTACCTAACTAGAAAAATATCTAGTCATCACTTGAATACATGTGAGCTTCTTCTCAAAATAGGGAATTAAACACTTAAGCTCAAAAATAACGAATTACTACTAATATATGTATGTATTGTAATAATATATATTTTTTAAAGTAAGTCAAATAACATAGAACTTTGCTAATTATTACAACAAAAAATAAAACATAGCTAAGCAATTAATTCAAATCAAATCTCGACAAAAATAGGGATCAAATTAGGGGATTTCAACAATAATGGGTTATGGGTTAATATTGAGGGTAAATCAATGAATAGCTTGTTAGGCTTAAAGGGGTTCACTAAGGGTTAATTATGAGGTTAGGCTTTTATGAAGTAAATGGGTTAAACCTAAGTGTCTTTATCATCTCGACATATCAAATCAATGGTGTGGTCTTGACATGCATAATCAAGCAAGTTCTAGAACAACAATTCAATATTGACGCACTCAAAGCAACTATAAAAGTGAGCATGAAAGAAATAATAGATGCTCTAAAGGCTCAAGATCTCACAAATATTATGGCTTTTTTTTAATGTTTAAACCTGTTAATTTTAACTCAATATAGTACCTAAACTTGGGGAAACAACCTAAAAAAAATTTAATCCTTAAAAATTAACTTATCATGCTTGATTTTGTAATTCCTTAAAGTTTAAACAATCAATGCATGAACGCCTATGTTTTAATTCAAGACATATCAATAAAAATCATAAATTAATCAAAATTCATTCTAATAATGATATGAGAAGATCACATGAGAGCAAGACAAAATTCAAGGATTTTTCTGATAATGATATAAATATCCCTCCCCCACACTTAAGATGTACATTGTCCTCAATGTACATAGATATATAATAGTGATATAAAGATAATATTAGAAGAGAGAGGGAGAGAAGTGAAATTTCCTGAATGTTGAATGAAATCCTTGAACTGGAGGTATAGAGAATAATCGGCCAAGGCAATGATAAGATTGGAGGAGGATACTCCGGTGGTGGTAGAGGTTGGGTTCCACAACCATAGTGTCCAACGAAGAGGTTATCATGGTGGTCGGGCAGGACATGGCAGTCATGGAGAACCTTTTCCAATGGAGTTTCAAGTTCCTAAGTGATGATGAGCTTTGGAGCTCTCTATAAATGTGATAAAATCAAGAACTCTTTAGAAAATATAGAGAAGTATAATTACTCGTAATGAAATAGCCGAAACTATAAATTGTTCAACAAAAATTATAAAACCTAAAAATGAAATAATATTAAAGGAAAATAAAATTAAAAATAAAAAATAAAAAGTCTTTAAACATCGTCATCGCTGGATGGTTCGCGAGGTGGTGGTGGCGATGAGATGTGGAGGTGCTGACAAATCTGATGTAGAGTAGCATCAATATGATCAAAGCGCTGAAAACACAGCTGCTCAAATCGAGTAAGGCGCTCAAAGATGTCAGAGTATGAAGCCGCCGCATGAACTGGACGATGGCTGGGTGGTGGCTGAGACGGTAGGTCCTCATGACGTGGAGGGACATCATCAGTAATGTCCTCAGGTCCTCCTCCTCAGCGGACTAGACCAGGCGGTATTGGCGTGGGTCAACTCCACATCGACGCTCGACCATCCTCATATGTAGCATACTCGAGATGCCCTGTGGGGACGTCTGACCAATGAGGGTAAGGGAAGATACTTGCGCTGTCGTGTTGAGGAGGCCGAAATATCGCGCCAGGCGAGTCACATAAGGGCCAATGGATGTAACTCTCTTCCTATGCTGCTCCGTCAAGTGGCGAATAGCGAGGGAAATGAAATAGACAAGGTCGAATACGTGCCCGTTCACCATACTCCATAAAAAGTAGGCGTTGTGAGTGTTGACAACGTCAGTGCTTTCTCACCGCCCTGTCAGAGTGTGGGCTAGGATGGCGTGTAAGTACCTCAGGGATGGGGCAAGGGTTGCTGCCTTGGAGCAACTAGAGTCATAGGTGGCCGAAGCAGGAACGAGGGCCCTCCAGCAGTTGGAGGGAGACAAGTCGATGTGGCGATGGAGGGTGTCAAAATCATCGTCGTCCATGAACTCCTCCGTATAAAGCCCCAAAGTGACGCTAAACTCAGGTACGCTCAACTAGCGGACTAAACCATCGAGACGGAACTGGATCGTTCTGGGATCATCGAACTCCGTCATAACTACTTGAAGATGAAAGGTCGAACAGAGTTCAAGTGTGAGCTCGAGGTATATCGGCTCGATGATCTCGAAAAAGAGCCCCCATGGGTCAGTCGTCAGGAAGGTTCGGACCGCGTCAGCTAGTTGGATTTGTTCAAGTACGGCCTAGTCAATGCAACGGCCCGTACCTAGGGGTCAGGCCCGTAGTATTTGAAATAGTTCCTCCTGTGGTCCTGTGGGAAATGGATGAACGGGTCCCTGATCATAGCGGCAGGACCCGAGGATGACGCTACTCCTTTCTTCTTCTTCGAGGCAGGTACAGCGGTTTTCTTGCCGCGTGGATTGGACATAGCATCTGCAATGAAAACATGAAGTTATAAGAATAGTCCGCACGAATGGAAAAGTATGCAAGTATGTTAAAACTAAATACCAATATTTCATGGGAGCTTTCTGACAACAGGAAAATCTACTGGAAAACAACCAAGTCCTAATAGATATATCAAATCATTATTATGAATATAAATATGAGAATGATGCTAAAGGAAATAACTAGTGGATGCATGTATATGAGAATGGTAATGAATGAAGTTTCATAAAAATGGCAAAGAACTATTATTAGAACTATGAAGATAACTTAAAAATAGTCAAATAAAACAAGAATAGATCATAAATTTCGAAAAAGGAATGAAGATAATAAAGAGAAAAGAGTGAACAAGCGCAATAGCTTGGTGAAGGAAGGAGCTTAGGTCGTCGATAGTGGTGCTGTGGTCGGCGCACGAGCGTGGCAGGGAGGGCGTGTGAAAGGATTTCGGCGGCTAGGGTTTGATATTTAGGGAAGGGGATGATGAATAATGAGGGTTTATATAGATTTTGGGGCACACGACCGTGGGGCACGCCCGTGTACCCTAATTTTAGCCCGTGTGCCCTAATTTTGGCCCGTGTGTATCGTGATTTTCAAATTTGGACGTATTTGAAATTTGGCCCATGCCCGTGTCTTTTGGGCGTGTTGGTGCATATAGCCGTGTTACACGGCCATGTCCTACTTCGTTTGTTTCTCCCACGCTCATGTGTATTGGTGCACGCCTGTGTTGTTTTATCAGCCTTGAGCACGGGTTGTGGGCACAGGCATGTCGCACGCCTATGTTGTTTTCTCAATTTTAACACAACCTTTAGATACGGGCGTGTCGCACTCCCATGTTGTTTTGATAGATTCGCCCACGGCCACATCGCACGGCCGTGGTAACTTATCGCATCCCGTGTTGGGGAAAATTTTTTCCCTGTTTTCACATGGCCGTATCGCACGGCCGTGTTGACTCCCGTGGTATGGGCACGGCCGAAGGCACGCCATGTGCTGTGTGGTTCTGGAAAACCTGTGTTCAGTGATTATGTTAATGATTTTCATGTTAAAAACTAAAATTTAAAGAAGTTAACACCGTTAGTGCTCGGGTTACCTTCCGATAAGCATTTAGTTATAATCTAAGCTTGACTTATCTCTCTGTTGTGTGGTCATGGTGGTACAAGGAGTTTACACTCCTCATCCCTGCTATCAATTTTATCAAAATAAGGTTTTATACGAGGGATGTCCCCATTAGGTTCAGAGGTGGCAATCCGAGGGTCTACTGCATCTAATAGTACTTTGTTTCCAATCTTAAGTTGAGTTGGTGAAATATTGAGCTCGTCATGGCGTGGTTTTAGTCTATCGTGTGTTCTCGATTTCTGTGTTCACCATTCATCTAGTTCCTCTACTTGAAGCCATCGTTCTTCATACATGGGTTCTTTGTTGTTATTTGAACAAGACTCATGTATGCTTTTCAAACATTTTTCCCGCAAATAAGGTTTCACCACATGATCAGTATTAGTAGTACGGTTTTACAATCACCCTCATTATTTGATGTGTTACTTGAATTACGAGCTTGAAGAGTGATTGTTTCTTCCCCCACACAAAGTGTGAGTTCACCTGTACCAACATCAATTATAGCTCTAGCAGTTGCTAAAAAGGGCCTTCCTAAAATTAAAGGCACGTCACTATCATTTTCTATGTCTAGAACAACAAAATCAACTGAGAATATGAATTTGTCAATTTTAACGAGTACATCTTCAATAATGCCCCTAGGAAATCTAATTCTTTTGTGTGCTAACTGAATGCTCATCCTAGTTTGTTTGGGTTTCCCAAGACCTAGTTGTTTAAACAATTTATAAGGCATGACATTGATACTAGCCCCTAAATCAACCAAAGCATTATTAACATCTAAGCTACCAATTAAAAAAGGAATCGTAAAACTCCATGGATCTTTTAATTTGTTGGTCTGCTTGTTCTATAGTATGGCTAAGCAAACTGCATTCAACTCAACATGCGTCGCCTCATCCAACTTTCGCTTGTTTGTTTAAAACTCCTTTAAGAATTTGACTACTTTCGCATCTGCGAAAAAACTTCAATAAACGGTAAGTTAATATGTAATTTTTTTAATAATTTAAGAAATTTACCGAATTGTTCGTCTATACGGTCTTTTCTTGTCGCATTAGGGTATGGCACCCGTGGTTTGTACTCTTTACTAACAGGTTGTTGCTCAATGTGGACTACCTCACCTTTACCTTTACTTACCACTATTCCTTGCCTTGGTTCTGGTTCAAGTTCAACTAACCCTTCCTCATCTTGAATGATAATTGCATTGAAATGTTCCCTTGGGTTAGATTCAGTGTTACTTGGCAGGCTACCTTGTGGTCGTTCAAAAATCAATTTGGCGAGTTGGCCTATCTGAGTTTCGAGCCCTTAGACCGACACTTGTTGATTCTTAAGTGTTGTTTCGGTATTCTGAAAGTGAGTTTCTGACATCGAGATAAACTTTGTTAGCATCTCCTCAAAGTTAGGCTTCTTTTTCTATTGGTAAGGTGGTTGTTGAAAACCCGGAGGATGTTGTGACCTTTGATTCCCTTTACCACCCCACGAGAAGCTGGGATGGTTCCTCTAACCTGCATTATATGTGTTACTATAAGGGTTATTCTGAGATCTAGAATTATTATTACCTATATATTGAACTTGTTCCTCCTCGGTGCTAAAGTTGAAGGGTTGACATTCTGTGTATGCTCCTCCTCCATTTGAATCGCACCTCATCACTGGATGTACCTGAGTAGAACCATACAAACCGTCAATCTTTTTATTTAAGAGTTCTACCTAATTAGATAGCATAGTAACCACATCAAGGTTGAAAACACCGGCTGCTTTCGTCGGCTTTGTTCTCATGACTTGCCATTGATAGTTATTCAGTGACATCTCTTCAATAACTTCGTAAGCCACTTCAGGTGTTTTGTTATTGATAGTCCCACCAACAGCTACGTCAATCATTTGTCTAGTTGAAGGATTCAAGCCATTGTGAAATGTTTGAACCTGACACCATAAGGGCAGCCCATGGTGAGGGCATCTTCTCAAGAGTTCCTTGTATCTCTCTCATGCATCATAGAGTGTCTCTAGATCCATCTGCACAAAAGAAGAGATATCATTCCTCAATTTAGTCGTTTTAGCCGGCGGAAAAAATTTAAGTAAAAATTTTTTGGTCATTTGTTCCCAAGTAGTGATTGACCCTCGTGGTAACAAGTTCAACCACTGTTTTGCTTTGTTCCTCAATGAAAATGGAAACAACCGAAGGCGAATGGCATCATCAAAAACGCCATTGATTTTGAAAGCGTCGCAAAACTCTAGGAAATTCACCAAATGAGCGTTTGGGTCATTGTCCTGCAAACCATAAAACTGAAAAAACTGTTGGATATTTGAATTGCGTTAGGTTTCAGTTCAACACTATTTGCAGCAACAGCAGGCCTAACTATACTTGACTCAGTTCCTGTTAAAGTAGGTTTATCATAATCATACATAGTGCGTGGAGCAGGATTCTGATTTACTGGGTCAGCAGCAATCGCAGGAGGTAGCGGATGTTCCTGATTTTCAGCCATCTCCTCGGTTGTGGTGTGAATGTCGTCCTCTTGCTCTTCCTTTGTGTATCTTAGGCTTCGCCTTATTTCTCTTCGGTTTCTGCGAGCTGTGCGATCGATCTCATATCAAAAAAGTAATGGTCCCGATGGGTTTCTTCTAGTCATGCACTATAAAAAACTGCCAGAAGAGAATAAATGAAAAATTAGAAAAGAAAATAAAAATTTAAATTGCAATAAAAATAAAATGGCTAAAGTAATAAAAATCGAGTGTTCCTAATATCTTAGTTCCCCGGCAACAGCGCCAAAAACTTGATCGTGTGATGTGATACGTGCAATAAGTTTTATAATTTATGAATGTCCGTTCTTGAATACTAACTATTATCACGACAAAGGCAAGCGCACCTTATCGAACAGTAGTATAGCATATGGCAAGACCGGGATGTCGAACCCAAAGGAACTAAAAGTACTAGTATTAACTTTCTTTTTATTATCTAGCCTAAAAATTTAGGGGTTTGTTGTATCTAAATTAATTACTAAACTAAGAATGCACAGGAAGTAAATTGGAGAAATAACTTTTGGGAAAACTAAATGATTTGGACAATACCTAAGGAAAAAAATCTATAACACCACCTTACCCGAGACTGTCGCCAGAGTCGAGCACGAGGCGTTAACAAACTTAAATTATCACTTAAACAATTTCAAACAATTTATTTCACCTTTCGTAATAAACTGCCAATCTGCATCACAGTCGCTAAAAAAAATCATATCTCGAGTTACAAAACTTGAAATTAAAATCTGTAAATTTTCCCTAAAACTAGACTCATATATCTATTTACTAATTTTTTTTCCAGAATTTTTGGTCAGACCAATTACTACAGTTTATTAGTTAAAGTTTCCCCTATTTCAGTGTTCGACTGCTCTAACCTCTATTCACTACGAATCACTTTTCACTCTGTACAGAATTCATATGACTATTTTCTTTGTTTCTATCAAAATTATACTCAATAAGAAATCTATAAATATAAAGTATGACTCCTATATATTTTTGTACAATTTTTAGTGAATTTCTAAAGTCAGAACAGGGGATTCAGATATTGCTCTAACCCTATTCCACCAAAACTCAAATTTCTCATAAAATACAACCCATTTGTCTATTTTGTTTCTTTCATATGAAAATAGACTCAATAAGATTAAATTTCATATTTTATTCATCATCTAATTCTATCTCTACTATTTTTAGTGATTTTTCAAACTCACGTCATTGTTGTTGTATGATACTATTTTATAGCAAATTTCACCTTTTTATGAATTTCCATGGATTGGATAGCACATTAAGTATACATAACACCAAATATGATCTTGATTAGCCATTCCAATGGCTAATCATTACCAAACATTTCCTTACCACCCAGTAACCATATCATAAGATCATATACACAAAATGATTATAATGCTATACATGCCATACTCAAAATATACAAGCCACTATATCAAAATGGTCCACGGATAGTGTGAGTGAGCCTCTGACCGTTTTCAATTTTCGAGCTGCCTTGTCAAAACTACAAAGAATGGAAAGGAGGGAGTAAGCATAAATGTTTAGTAAGTTCACATGTAAATAGCAAGTAACATATTCATGCAATCCAACATAAAACATCATTTGTATAAATATCACCAAGACATTCATGTTACATTTTCATTTACTATCTTACCATGATTTCATCATACCAAGTTCTCAACCCGAGGGTTTAAGCGCATACCTGTCCAAATTTTCTCATTCACCACACTTACCAACATGTCACCTTCGTCTTAAGTATTCTCCTTATTCACTTAAGATTCACCCGTTGAACACATCTGAATATAATTTGGATACACGGATTGCACGCACATAAGTGTGATACCCGCAGCTAGACAAACTCAATAGCCTATGGAAATTATGTAGCTAAGCTACCATGTAACCCGCCCATAAGCGAACTTAGACTCAACTCAACGAGCTCGGGCGTTTATATCCATAAGTGAACTCGGACTCAACTCAATGAGTTCGGATGCCTAGTTACATCTCACGAACTCGAACTCAACTCAACAAGCTCGAAACTCAAATATCCTAGTGACATGTCACTTGTATCCTAATTTATTCCCAAGGTTCAAACGGGATTTTCCTCAATCATACATCTTTTTCGTCTTCCACGGAATGTCGGAACCGATACTTGGTAACATTTCATATTTATCAAGTAGCTTACATAATTTGCATATTACTAAATAATAATCCACAAAGCATAATATTTCATGATAATAATCATCATATCATATAAACAACACTAAATTACTTAAAATGACAATTATGTTACTACATTTACACATGAACATACCTTGGTACAAAATATTAGAAATCGAGCCTATTCCTCGTAAACTTTATTTTTCCCTCAATCACGACTCAAATCTTTTTTCTCTTGATGTAAAATAACAAATTTAGCTTATTTAATACTCACATTTATTAAAACAGTCCTTGACTCAAACTTTGGAAAAATTATATTTTTGTCCCTAAACTTTTACATATTTACACTTTTTCCCCAAGGCTCGGAATTAAAATTCATCCTATTTTCTTATGTTTTATGACATGATGATCATTTTTCCCTCCTATGGCAACATCAAATTCTCACTCTAACATGTACTTATGAACATTAGGTATTTTTACCGATTATGTCGTTTTACTCGTTTTCACATAAAATCACTTAGCAAAAGTTGTTTAACACAATTTCAAGCTTCATATTCTACCATAAAACATCAAAATAAACATATTTCACCTATGGGTATTTTTCCAAATATAAACCCTAGGTTAAATTATTGCTAGAATAAGCTTAATCAAGTTACCGGGACTCCAAAAACGTAAAGAACATTAAAAACGAGGCTAAAATGGACTTACAATCGAGCTTGAAAGCTTGAAAAACCCTAGCTATGTCTTCCTCATGTGAAATTCGGCCAAGGGGTTGAAGATGGACAAAAACTGGCTTTTAATTTTGTTTTTAATTCATTCTAATAACTAAATGACCAAAATGTCCTTAATTAAAAACTATGGTGTTTTATCTTCCTTTAGGTATTTTTGTCCAAACTAGTATAATGGCCTAATTACTATCCAAGGACCTCCACTTTAAAAACCCATTACTCACAAGTACTTAGTACATTTTGTGAACTAGAAAACACATTTTACAACTTTTGCAATTTAGTCCTAAATATCAAATTGGACCCTCTATCGATAAAATTTCTAAACGAAATTTTCACACAATCATGAAATCATGCCATAGACCTTAAAATTATAATAAAATAATTATTTCTATCTTATATTTGTGGTCTTAAAACCATTATTTCGATTAGACCCTAATTCGGGATATTACAACTCTCCCCCCTTTAGGGATTTTGAGATGGATCAATCGGCTTTCTTCGAGTAATTCCTTGCCTCCTTCTCCATATGTCCTTTTTAGGTACCTTCTGGGGTGTTTATATAGGCTTTAGAATGCTTCAAAACCCTCAAGAGTGGCCTTTTCCGAATAGGACTAGACTTGGGCTCGACAGGGACACGCCCATGTGACACACCTGTGTGCAAGTGCTTCAACTCGGGTTCGAGTCTGATGAATAGACACTGGCGTGTGGTGTACCTGTGTAAGGAAGTCCAGGCCGTGTTGATTTCTCACTTTGGTCAATTTTCTCCGTTTTCAGCCTGTTTCTCGCTCTTTTTACTCTCCTATGCTCACCTAAGTATAAAACATGAAATTAAAAGATTAGGAGCATCGAATTCACCAAATTTAAGGAGAAATAATCCATAAAATGTGCTTAGCATGGGATAAAAATATGTATAAATTACGGTTTATCAGACATAGTTGTTGAAAATAGAGAAGAAAATTTAAAAGGAGAAGGTGTGCTTGTAGAACACCAATTGGGTCGAGTACATAGGATTAAATAGTTATCCACTAGTCTAAAGAATTATGTGACAAATAATGTGATATTTATCTCCTTGTAAAGTTCATCTCTCCAATCCCTTCCTCAGGTATGTCTTACCCCATAGCCAATTTTGTCAATTATCATAAGTTTTCTTCACAGCATCGGTCCTTCTTGGCAAGCATCACTACAGGTTCAAAACCAACTTATAATAAAGCAGTGAGAGATGAATGATGGAAAAAATCTATGAGAAAAGAGATTCAAACTTTGGAAGATAATGAGATTTGGACAATGGAAGACTTGCCTCTTAGAAAAAAGACTATTGACAATAAGTAAGTGTACAAAATAAAATATAATTCATATGGAAGAATTGAACAATGCAAGGCTCGACTGGTAGTTCTTGGCAATAACAATAATAATAAGGGGTATCAACTACCATGAAACTTTTGCTCCCACTACAAAGATGGCCACTATACGTACTTTTCTCGCAATGGCTATTGCGAAAAACTGAGAACTGCATCAAATGGATGTGCAGAATGCTTTCTTGCACATAGATTTGAATGAGGAAGGTTACATGAAAATGCCACCAGGTTTTGCCTCTGGAAGTCCTAGAAAAATGTGTAGACTTTGCAAGTCTTTATATGGCTTGTGCCACCACGTTGTTGGTTTGCTAAGCTATTAGATTATTTGAAGGAGTATGGTTTTCATTAATCTTGCTCAAACTATTCATTGTTTACTTTCCGCAAACTGCATGTGCAAATACATGTTATTGTCTATGTGGATGATCTCATTATTTCAGGTAATGATGCTAAGGTTATGCAATAATTCAAGTAGTATTTGAGCAGATGTTTTCATATGAAGGATTTGGCACTGTTGAAATATTTTTTGGGCATAGAGGTGGCGAGAAATGCTAAAGGGTTTTTCCTCTATCAACAAAAGTATGCCTTGGATATCATCTCTAAGTTCGGTTTGCTGGGAGCTAAGCCAACGAAAACTCCACTTGAGTAGAATCATAAACTTGCTCTTGTAGAAGGGGAGGATGCTCATGACCCTGCTCAATATCGTCAGCTGGTAGGAAGACTAATCTATTTAACTATTACACGACCTGAATTGAGTTACTGTGTCCATATTCTTGCTCAATTTATGCAGCAACCAAAGAAGGCTCATTGGGAAGAAGCATTACTATTAGTACGATATTTGAAGGGTAATCCTGGACAAAGAATTCTTTTGCGAGCAAATTCTAATCTCAATCTTATGCTGATTGTAACTCAGATTGGGCGAGTTGTTCCTTGACAAGACACTCCTTGACAGGTTATTTTATTTGTTTGGGAAAATCTCATGTTTCATGGAAAACCAAGAAACAACAAACAGTTTCTCACTCCTCTACCAAAGTAGAATATCAATCAATGACTACTGCAGCTTGTAAACTTAAATTGTTGAAGGGTTTGTTGCTATTTCTTGGTGTTGTTCATTTTGGTTCCATGTGTGTGTACTGTGATAGTCAATCCACTTTACATTTTGAAGCAAATCATGTATATCATAAGCATATGAAAAACATCGAAGTTTATTGCCATTTTATTCGTGAGGAGATAGAGAACGGGAATATTGAAACAACTCATGTGCGTTATTCTCTCCAACTTGATGATATTTTCACTAAAGCTTTGGGCACTAATCAATTTCAGTTTCTTCTTGGCAAGTTTGGCACTTCAAATCTTCATGCTCCAACTTGAAGGGGGTGTTAAGGAAATTTCGGACAACATAATTTGTGCAGCAATTAAAGGATGATATTCTAGGATCTTTAGCTACATTAGTTGATGTATTTTTGGTAACTTACTCTGTATAGGAAATCTTGATTTGTACAAATATAGAAGTTTATTTCTAATAGGAGTCTTGGATCTGTATATATATGTTTGAGGTCAATGAGAATAAGGGACATCTTTTTTATCCTAATATTTTTGTTTTCTTTAGTTATTGTCATTTTTATTTTTTTTATTTTTTTTTATTTTGGAAGCAAATGAACAATGATACATTGAAATTTTATTTTTTAGGAAAGTTGAGGACTAACCCAGAAGGAACTGGGTAGTACATGTTTTAATGGGTTAAAAATGAATAATAAATTTTAAGAGTCAAAATATAAATTTATCATTATATTAATTTGTATCTACAAAAATTTTAAAGATTAAAAAATATTTTTACCATACTGGGGTGTCTAAAGCTTGTCTCCACCTCTGTATTTTGCTAAGTAAAAATGAAAGCACATTAATTTTCAACAAAAAAAAAGTTTTTCTGTGATACTGGTAAAAAAATTTAACTATTTTATTAAATGCAATTTTTAGTCTAATAATATCTTAATGATATTTTTTCATCTGCATTCAAATCTAAATATTTATTTCTTTGACATTGATGTTTTTAAGCTCACTAAAACTAATCTCATTGTGCATTCAAATGGACTTTCCAAGCATTACAAATTCACCATACCTATCTTTATTGATTTTAAGACTCGTAACGTTGTCGAAACTATGTAAAGACTATGCTCTAGTATTACGTTTTCACCATTTGTTTTTCTTTTATACAGTCTGTGGTTTTTCAATGTAATCCAAGTCATAGGAAGAATTATCATAATCGAAGCTTTACATTTAATGCAAGCATAAGAACCCATTGCAGCTCTAGTTCCAGGTCTGCAGCTTGTCTTCAAATCTCACAAAGCTCTAATACTCGCTACTACCTTAGTTTTGAGTATCTGCCAATGAAAAGAAGTCATCTCGATTCTCATTTTAGAACAGGCTTTCAATCTTGATCTGATTTTTTTTATTTTTTAGAAATAATAAAAATATATAAAATAAATAAATTTATATTTTTGTAATTAAATTTAAATAATGTATTTTTAACAATAAAACTAATTATTTAAGCCAAATTAAATAAACTAAAAATATTTTTTTAGAACCGAGCCTCGACCTTGCTCATAAAAATCGATACTTTCATTCCTTCTTGCAAAGCAAACCTAATTGATCGACATTCATTCCCCCCAATAGAGTAATCTATCATCTGTTGGCAAGCTATTGAGCATTGCCAACCAAGAGATAAATGAATGGAGAGAAGTACTGAATTTGAACCACACTAGTTTAAGTCATCACACTTAGCCGTTGGTCTCACTTTAAAATAAAAACATTAATTGTACATATTTACCTATTGAAGTTTCATTACTACTTCAATCGATATACTACTATAGAGGCAATTGAAGTTTCATTATTACTTCAATCGATATGCTACTATAGAGGTTATCAATTTGGGATTATCTTTTGATATTATTGCTAATAATTACTACACAATACAACTTTTTTCTATAATATTTAAAAATAAATTATTTATTGTTTAAGAAAACTTCTCATTTTTCTAAAATGTAATCATAAATAACTTTTTTCTTTTCTTTCAAACACTAGTAAAATGTAATCATAAATTACTACTACTTGGATGATAGTGTAGTGAATAGCCTACTTTAGTGATTCTAAGCTTAATTGGTAGCTAACAAGTGTGGCAATACCATCCTCACATCCTAACACTCTCTCGATTCGTTTTGAATGTGGCAATCACCTTTAACTTGTAGTTCTCACTTTTCAAGTTAACATACATCAACTCTCTCGATGTATGGTGCTCAACTTGTTAATTAGCTAGTTAACTGAAAGTCACCTCTTGTATTTTCTCGAAACTTAATTACACTTAAAATCGTCACATTTAAGTAGCTTTTAAGCCCACCTAATAACAAGTATATCACATTCATAGTCAACTAGCAAGCCTAAAATCACCTCACATACATATTCAAACCATTACCCACATGACATTTTGCTAGACATAGATATTAAGCATGCAAAACCATTAACCCCTTTGAAACATAAAATAATAAAACAAGGTTAAAAGATACTTAATAATGTTACAATGGCTCATGGTTGGTGAAGCACAAGCTTAATCTCATGCATTTTCCTCATCAATCCCTAGTTCTTTGAGACCAAGTGCAAGTTGCAAGAAATTAAAAAAACTATTTGTTATTATAAACTAATATAGTTCTTAAAAAACTGAAAAGGAAAATGCAAGGAAATTAAACGAAAAGTCTAAGCCAAGAAAAACTATTCCAAAACTACTCAAAATATAACAACCCGAAATTTTCTAATGTAAAAAAGTTTGATTTTGGTGTCGAAATTGGTAATTCGAAATGTTCCAGGGAGTTAAATTGAAATGCTTCAGGGAACGAGTATCGGGTCGATTTTATGATTCATAATTAGTTGGTGATAATTAATAATTGTTCATAAATTAGCAATAATTAGATAGTTAGAATTTTTGAGATATGGACTATTTTGTAAGAGAATCAAAATTGTTGGGGCAAATGTCTAAAATATATATATAATATTAGGAAGAGGTGAGGTTCTTATTAGGTGATTGGCCCAAGGGTATAAGAGCAAATACACCATTTGAAAAAGACCAAATAAGGGAACGGTTGAGTTAGTTCCATTTTCATGATAGTTGCACATTTTGTCTCAAATTTCTACAAGCAATTTTTCATTAATTCTTGGTGAAATTCAATTGCATTCAGCAAAGTAAAAATGATTTCTAACTCTTTCTGAGATTTTGATCCTTAAAACTTGGAATTCCCATATCTTTCACCATTTTTGTTGGATTTTGGGTAAAGTCTGAATTGGAATTTTGCTAATTTCTTGATGTTTTGATCTAGTTAGATTTTAATGCTTATGAGTTTATATTATCATAGGATAAGAAATAGATTTTTGTAAAGATTTAGTAAATTTTGTGGTAGAGTGAGTATTTCAAAAAGAGAAGAATGTTGAGTGATCTTAAGTTTCTTGAGGGATTGTATATTTTTGAGCAAGATCATTAGATTTTGGTTTAGGTGGGCTTATATTAGAGTTTAGATGGATGGTTTTAAGAAGCAAAATTGGGTTTTTATCTCACTCAAAAAAATTAAATTGTTCAAAAAAAATAAAAAGTATAGGGACTAGTTTTAAGAAAAGGAAAACATAGAAAAACTATGTTAAAAGAAATGGAGAAGGGAGGAAACAGAAGGAGAAGCAGAAGAGAATGGAAAATAAAAAAAATAGAAAGTTAAAAGAACATAAAAAAAATTTTAAATTGTCCAAAACGAAAAAAATATGGGGACTAATTGTATAAATTAACCTAAAATTTTTGTTTGAAATGATGATTTAGCGTGCCATGTTAGCTTATAGTTACATCGTTAACAACAATTAACGGCTTAGGGTAAGTTTGGATGGGCGGTGCATTTACAAGTGATTAGCGTAAAAACAACAGTGGCAGTGAGATTAGATACTGTAGCGATACTGTAGCATGAGACAAAAAATAAGCTAAACGCACCGCACCGCACCCCACCACCCATTGAAACACACCCTTAGTGATTAAAATGTTACAACGCGATAATGTAAGTGACTAAAACGTAAAGTTTAAAACATAAGTAACTAAAATATAACATGAGGTAAACAAAAGTGACTATTTTTCTAATAAATATGGTGAAACCTAAAAAGCCTAGTGGAAGGAGAAAGTAGCAGAAGCATACTTGGTATCGATTTCTACTCTTTAAGATTTTCGATGTTAATTTAAGTCAATTTGCTTAGGATATTATGTTTATTTAGATAAATATTTCGCTTGAGGATTTGACTTTGGTTATAAATTAATTGGGTCCAATATTTAATGTTGAAAGTTTGAATTTTTATTATTGTGATACTTGATGTTTATGTTTTTGGGTGATTCTAACATATCATTGAGATGGTTATTAAGATATGTTTTAAAGAGTAAATGACTTTATGTAATAAGATATTGATGGGTTAGTTTGATTTGTTTGGGAATGTTATATTTGGAGGGAAATTTTGTTATAATTTGAATAATCTTGATTTGTTATGAGGACAATGTACAAATTTTGAGTGTTTGAGATTATTCGGATTTTATTTTAAATGATAATGAATTGAATATTGAAGATCATGTCTAATGTGAGAATAAAGATATGCCTAAATTATGTTTTATGGAAGTGCATTAAATTGCATGTAATGATCGAATATTAGAAGTACTTAGTAATGCCATGATTTGTTGTAGATGATGATATGTTACCATGCTTAAATTTCGGTTTCATTTTATCTTTTAGTATGCATTTTTTCGAAACCGTTTTTAACTGAAAAATTAGCTCCACAATATTTGCAAAGTTATGGTGGAATGCTTAATTTTAGAAGATTGGGTTTTATTAAGAAAATGAGACTGTTTTTTTGCTTGGTGTGACTGGTCACTTATAATGAAAAATTAAAAATTATTAAAAAATTCTAAATTTTATTTAATAATAAAAATTTCAATAATACTCTATAAATTTTGGAATTTTTTTAAAAAATGTAATTAGTGGCAACAAAGTTAACAATCATTACTTTTTCATCCATTTCGGGGTATTTTGACAAAAAGTGCTAGTTTAAGGGCTAAAAAAGGCAAAAAAAAAGAATGGCTAAAATGACATTTTTTTTTTGTAAAGTTTGGAGGCCAAATAAGTTATTATGCCTTTATAACATGTCTATTTTTACTCATAATCCCTCTCAACTCTTAATTTAGAGAAAAGAAAACTACTTAAGCGTGCTCAAACACGCATCATCTTAATGGTTGCAATAATAATAGTGTCAACTGGGCTTAGTTGATTGGCATCTAGTAGGTATCTAATTCATCGCTTTAGGTATTAACACTATGGCTTTCAATTTAAATAGTTTCAATTTTAACCAATTTATAGTTGATAGTCAATGTAGTGTAATTAAAATTTGGGTTGATATTATTAATCGAGCTAACCTTGAATATCTAAGCCCCATTCGACTGGAGTCATTCCGTAACCGACCCACGACCTCCAGACCCAGTATTAGCCCCAACAACCCTCTCTAGAATTCGCAGCATGGCCTAGGACAGTGCGTCATCCCCAGCTACACGGTCCTTAGACTCAGCACCAGTCTCAGTAACAGGTGACACCGGCGTCTCGCTAGTGTCCAGATTAGGGTATCATATGCGAAGGACTCAGCTCAAATCTCTCTACGACCTCTACCTCGGCCTCTAGTACCCCGTCCATGAGTACCATGTGTGTTCATCGTAACTATCGAATTAATCTGTATTTATAATTTTTATGCACATCAGTTTACAGTTTTGATAATTATTAGCAGATATTTTATGCAATATAGTAATAGAGTTTCAGAGTCAGTTATCGCGAGAAGCAGTCTCATTACAGTTTCAGTCCACACTACCTATAGTGTTTCAGTAAAGTACTACCTACAGTAGTCTCATAACACACACAGAGTATTTCAGACAGATTCAGACAACATTTCAGGATGAACATGCTGTTAGACAGTACATATCAGAATTTCAGAGAACTTACAGGATCAATGCTGAAGGCTCGGTGTACCACATACTTGTAATCAAAATTATTTCAAATCATTTTACAAAAACTAATATTTTTTAAACTCAAATCCACAGTTAAGTTTTGTAACTTGACTCTGATACCATTACATGTAACACCCCAAACCTGGCCTAGACGTTATGGCCGAATCTAGTGAAGTCACAGAGAATATATTCAAAACCAAATTTACTCTAAACTGTTCCAGTTATTGTCTTTTACTTAACTCAGAAAACGTGTACTGACTAATTAATTTGCTTGAAACCATTTCTTAATATGCAGAACTTCAAAACAAATATGCGTTGCAGTTTCAAAATCCATAAATAGTAGTTCAAAATCCCAAGTTAAAACCAAAAATTTCAATTTCAGAAATTACTTAAAAGCCCTCAAACATACCAGTTAAAACGGTAAATTCAATTAAACCTTAAAACCAGAGTAAATATGGCAGTGGTTACCGTCGAGCCCTCCTCTGCACCGATCCATCTGCTACTGGGGATTACCTGACAAATAAAACAATAAAGGAGTGAGTTTTCACAAACTCAGTGTGTACGTCCCCACAGTAAAGCATGCATGTAAACAGATAACAGTCAAGCAGTCATAATCGAGCCTGAGCTCCTAACATAATCAGTGTAGGCTTTAGCCCACTCAGAACAGTATCAGATACATTTGGCCTTTAGCCTATACAGATATACATGCATATCAAGCAGTACTGTG
The DNA here is from genome assembly GCF_007990345.1 of Gossypium hirsutum. NCBI lineage: Eukaryota > Viridiplantae > Streptophyta > Magnoliopsida > Malvales > Malvaceae > Gossypium > Gossypium hirsutum. The sequence goes on from NC_053425.1 coordinate 10,845,119, forward strand.
CATGCCCACCAACCCTGCACACTATCTCCGTTCACCCCTACACACCACGTGAGGATAATATCAACCCACCTAGCCCTACACACCAAGTATGAGGATAAATCAACCCACCCAACCATACACACCATAAGGTACCGTGTAACGGCACATATCGATAACTGCAGCGAAGCTGCCAGATAAACAGCTAAAGAGCCTTTCAGTCTTCCTTCTCTTCAATATCAAACCCAACCTAATGTAATGCAACATAAATAATGTCATGGCATGCTTTCAACAGTAAACAGATTGTACGTACTATACTCAGATCATATCAATATTTATACACATGCTAAGTATAACATGCTAGCATACATCTCAATATCATGTCACAGAATAGGGCCTAACTAACGCTTACCGACCCCTTTAACAAATAACAGTCAACTAGGGCGACCCATGCAACCTTCCAAAACAAATCAGATTATTGGGCTCCTATGCCCATGTGGCCTGCCCGTGTAAGCCCACACGCCCGTGTGGCTCACACAGCCCAAATTGGCCTTGCCCGTGTGAATCATACGGCCTGGTCCAGATTCTCACACGCCCGTGTGGTTCACCTATATGGGCCTACACGCCCGTATGGCCCACATGACCCAATTGGTCTAGCTCGTGCCTCGCACACGGCCTAGCTAGCCTCACATGCCTCTGCCCGTCGTGCCCGTGTGGCACGTACAAGGCCTGACTCGTCGATCACACAGCCGTGTATCGCCACACGGCCTCCACACGCCCGTGTGACGTCGACAGTTTCAGTTTCGGCTTTCGCCAAAACCCGTTTTCTGTGCAATCGAAGTACACATCTAGTTTTGATTGAAGCCTAACGCAATCCCGAACACTCTAGAACCTATTATTGTCAATCATAAGCGAAATTTTCAGTCTCTTGATTCGAATAGTTCAGAATAGAAAAATCCCGAAACGAGAGATCTACTTACCTTCAACGAATAACGGTGATTACTCGCTGTTCAGAACCCCGATTAGTGATCCACAGAACCTTGATTGCCCCTTAAGTAGCAAATTAAATCCCTCTTAAACAATCTCCAAAAGAAACCACACAATTTAACAAAACCATACTTACCGAGCTGGCAGAACCACTAGCAGCACGCCAAAACTAATCGAAAGAAAGAAAAATGGAGGAGAGGGGTAAAAGAAATAAAATTTCAACAGCAAGGGGTTTGGGAAAAGAAGAAAACGGCAGAGAGAGCAAAAAGAAAAATGAGAGCAGGTTAGGCAAACACTTGATAACCCTACCTCCCCCTTTAGTGTTTTAGTCCAACTCAAACGTCCGCACGGCTTATCAGTAAAATCATGCCACTCACAACTCAAACTCGGGATCTGAGGCATAATCCATTACCACTTAACCACTAGACTAGCTAGCCCATTCTATTAAATTCCTACCAATAAATTCTTATAGGCCCATTAACCAAAAGCCAGGCTTAATTCAAATAAAAAACCAAAACTTAGCCCAAGTTATGGCTCAAACTTGGGACCTCCCAAACACACCCCAGAGCACATAACCTCTTAAACCACATATATTTTATGTCAAAATGAATCAAAACAAAAGTCTCGATATTTTCAAGCTCAACAATCACAAAAGCCGAAATTATAGAAATTTGGAGTGTTAAAAATAACCACTTTCTTGTTCTAGCAAGAGTGTCGGTAAACCCAATCGGCATATAATCATAATATATCTAAGGACAAAGCCAAAGTCAGCAATAAAATTATTCGTGGACTGAGTTGTGCTGAGGGTTGATTCTAAAAAAATATTTCAAGCTTAGGTCTAAGCTCGATCAGTTTGTCCAAATAACTAATTTTAATTTTTTTTAATCAATAAAATGGGTCAAGCTAAGCTTGATCAAAATTGAAAAATCTAAGTAAAAGCACAAAGAAAAACTAGTGGAACAAATTGAGTTGAGCAAGTACTCAAGTAATGTACACCTCTAGCAAGCAGGGGCTATGACCTCTTGATTAAATAAGCAAATTACACTTTTGACCTCTAAAAAATTATAAAATTAATTTAAACTTTTTAGTTCCTTTGTTTAAAAAAAATTACATTTTCGATCGTTTCAAAAATTAGTAATTTAATTTAATTCTTTTAACACAACTTGTTTTAGGTTTTAATTCCATAAAATTTTATAATTTGATCCTGATTCAAACTTCTTTGATCAATATATCATTGTATTATTTCATATTCACAAAATACTTTTTTTTAAAATTCCATAACTACAATAAATAAGATGATACATGTTTTTTTTTAAATAATAATCAGTTGATTTTATGTTGGAGTTTTAAAGATCTACCCCACCAATATTATATTGTATAAATGAAATCAATAGTATATTCTATATCCCAAAAGCATGCGAAGCCAATCTAAAGTAGTGGCAAAATTATGGCTTTTTATCATGCAAGGTGGCCACTTGCCTTATTCATATTACTGTGCTTCAGCTTTTTCATTCAAAATGTGAAGATTTGATTTTGCTTACTTTTCTGCATGGAATCTTTTTTGACGTTATTTTTTTTCAAAATTAAAATCCAAGAAAAAAAGAGAGAGAGAGAGACAATCTTGGAAAAGATCAGATTTTCTTATATGGCTTTATTAGGGTTTTGTTGGCCACCGGTTTTGTGCTTTTCTTGTTTTTTGCGACAATTTCCGGCGAAGTATAAACTACAAAGCATGTTCCCTAAGAAATATATACTGCTAAGATATTCTTAATTTCTTGTTTTTAGTTTTTTCTATAAAATATTCTTCCTGTTTCTTTTATATAACATATATGATACCACTAAATGAAACATCTCATATTCAATTCGATAGTCATGTCTGAGTTACGAGATGTTACATTCATTACCAGAGTAACTACGATCTTATTTGCAATTCAATTTATCAATTAATACAAGTTATTAAGTTCAAAACATCGACATGTTATATATCATATTCGGGATTTAAACGAGCTTACGAAAGCTCTTTCGATAGCCCGAGACCGATTGAGGACTAAAATGTAAAATTTTTTGAAACTATCGGGCTAGCCTCGCAACATCAAAGGCAGAAGCTCAAGGTCTAGACTTCGATGGAGAGGTGTCGCTACTCCAAAAACAGGAGGTTAACGTTGCAACTTCAACAATATATATATATGTACACTATTATTTAAAACTTTGCTTATGTTAACGTCACTCTTAACCGAGTTCTAATTTAATTATAAAATTATTAAAATATTAATATTTTTATAAAACAAAAAATATAATTTTGAGGGTATTGTTGTCTTTTTACATACAATTTAAAAAAATACATGCAGACCTCAAAATCTTTCTTTTATCGGTTTTACTATGTCAACCAAAACCACATTTAACTTTCATATCAATTTTTTATAAATTTGTTATATAATTTTTTCACACGTATCATAGACATGCCATAATCTAATATATCTTATATACAACAATTATCAACAGTTGTGGATTATATATTAAGAGGTAAAGCTAGGAATTTATATAGGAATTGAGATAAAATTCTTGATTTTTAAGAGTTGAAAAATTGTGTTAAAAAAATTTAAATTAAATTATTAATTTTTGAGAAGTTTTAAAAATTTTCATTTTCTTAATTTTTTTTTCATTTTAATATTTTAAAGGAATAAATAAAACCTTAAGCTAAAGCCAGTTCTTACCCTTCACTTTGTCCCAATATATAATGATCAAATATATATTGTATCTAAATTTCTGTGATCTAATAATTCAATCTTGATCTTTCCAAATATATAAATATTTGGACCATAACAAGCAATTTGCTTACAAATTAATGTAGAAAGTATATAATAGCAAATGAAAAAATAAGGCATCACAATTAACGATATAAATATTGTCACCATAAAAGCTTGTTAGAGAAAGTGCAACATTTGCAACGAATGAAATTAATAGTCACCATACATATATATATTTCACTTCACTGTTGTGGTGATTTTCTTTTATATTTACATTGATCTTGACACGAGTAAATTATTACTAGCTCAAAAGTTGAGATTAATGATGATTTTTTTATATTAATTAAAAGAGAAGGGAAAATAACAAGTCTCAAGCTTCTCTACATCAAAATGTAATTATTGGCTGATCAAAAGTGGATGATTAAGGAACTTAGCTGGTAGCTAATCATTTCCCTTACCACATATAATAATTTAACTTTGATGTCTCTTTGCATAATTGCAAGTAAGTTGTTGTGCTCTTTCCGCAGGTGAAGTTGGTGAGTTTTGGAAAGTTGTCGAAAAATATTGAGTTGGGAATTGGGATTGGGACATTATAGATAAAATAAAATATTGAAAGTAATTTAGATTTTGTGTTTGGTATCTGAGTCACTGTTCGAAGGCGTTAATTGAAATGGCGAAAAGAGTAAACGAACAGAATGTTTCGACGGAGACCCATGTGGCAGAGGTAGGGAAAATAGTAGATCAAGAGATATGTTGTCGGCTTTGGATGGTTGAGTAGTCAATCTTGAGGAATTCATGGGTGAAGTGAAGGAAACACTAAGGTAGTTGAGGGAGGCACTGATGAGTTGGACCTGATGAAAGAACGGCTCAAGGAATATGTGGCGGAGGCCTTTAGTTCCAAAATGGACGCGTTGCAAGCGCTTTTCAATACCGTTGTGGGTAAGCTAACGGAAAAGAATAAAGCTTTCGAAGTTGGGATGATAGTTATGAAGGAAGAAAACAAAGCCACGTGAAAATTGAGGAGCTCAAGGGAGAGCTTGTTGAGTGCAGAGTTGTTGTGGGTAAAGAGGTGTTGGGTGCAACACTAAGCCATAAGATTGATGTCCTTAAACCGAAGAAATTTAAGGGGGCAAGATCCACATCCCTCGTGGATAACTTCTTGTGGGAAATGGAGCAATACTTTCGTTCCGTGAGCATCAAGGATGATGATGATGCTAAGGTAAATATTGCTTTTATGTATTTTACTAATGTCACTCTTTTATGGTGGCATCGTATGTCCAAAATGAAAAGTGAGGTGGGATCGAAATTGGAACTTGGGAGGAGTCCCAAAAAGAGTTCAAGGAGCAATTTTACCCACAATATGCCAAAAATGAGGCTTGGGCTAAGTTGTATTGATTCTCGGAACAAGGCACAGTTAGGGAGTATGTGAAGAGATTCAATGAACTAATGCTCCAAATCACTGATTTGAGTGAGAACGAGACATTCTTCTTTTTCATAAATGGGTTGAAGTCATGGGTTAAGTAGGAATTGGAATGTCAAAGGGTTCAAGAACTTTCCAAAGCCATGATAATGGCAAAGTCCTTAATCGAGCTTGTTTCGAGGAAAGACAAGTTCAAACCTCTCAAGGCCAAGGAGAAAGGTAATGGTGGGGCAAATGAAGAGGGACAAGTTGAATATAAAAATAGTAATGGTGGTAATGGGAAACCACAAAATGGGAAGGGGAAACCCAACAACTACTCGAAGGAAAAGAAAAGCAAGATACAATACTTCTTATGTTGTGGTCCATTTAGGGTGCGAGTCTTCCAACAACGATTCAAGTTCACCGTAATCAGTAAAGAAAAGGAAGTAAGGCCTAAGGAAGGTAGGCTATTGAAGCTTGGATTAATGATACTCAATTCTACAAAAGCGGAGAGGGATTGCAAGTAAAAAGGATTGATGTTTGTGGACATCAACATCTCAAGCCAAAGGAAGAGTGCTATTGCTGATACAAGGGCATCTAATTTTTAACATTGGAGAAAGTCGTGGGTAAACTTGGTCTCTCAATTAGCAAATTAGCTAAAAAGATCAAGATTTTTAATTTCAAAGAAGTCTCAACTATGGGAATAGCACAAGGAGTTAAGTTACAAAAAAGGAATGTAAAGGCAAGGAAGACTTTGATCTTGGCTTGAAATTTTTTAACAAGATTAATGCTCTGTTGATTCCTTTTGTCGATTACATATGTATCTTGGATACTTATCAACAACAATATGTTGTGTCAGTGAGTCGTGATGAGAAAAGTGGAACCAATGTATTGTTGGCAATCCAGTTTGCTAATAGGGTACACAGAGATGAAATTTCCTACTTAGCAACCTTGAGAATCGATGAGTTTTTTTAACCCATTGTTGAGATTCCAAAGGAAGTGGTAAAACTATTACAGTCTTTTCAAAATGTGATGCATACCGAGTTGCCTAAGTTACCACCTAAGAGGGAGGTAGATCACAAGATTGAGTTAGAGCTTGCAACTAATGCGCACATTTCAGACCCTTCATGTTCCCTTGGGATCATTTGGCTCGAAAGGGTTGGCCTATTGCTTGGAAGAGACTCAAGGCCCATCTAGTTGGATCCTGATTAAAATGTATTGTATTTTTACCAAGATAATTATTGTAAATCCTAAAGGATAAAGATGTATAGAGTTTAAATATCTTAGGACTCTCATATTATAGATAGGCACTAATTTCATCCATTAATGTAATTCGATTCGTACCATTGGATCTAAGGAAACTCAACTATAAACAGAGTCCTCCCCTTTTATTTGTAATCACATCATTCATAGTTATTGAATATATTTAAGAGCATTTATGCAAACACCTAGCGTGTATTGCTTTTTTGTGACTTTTTCAATTCTTTTGTTGCTCTATTGTTTTGAGTTTACTTCTGTTTTATTTCAGTGTCTTGGAGAATTTCCTTTATGAATTCACATTTTTAAGAGTAAGCCTGACTTGCGAGACTAAAGAATCACCTAAGGTTGTGCGATTTGCGAGGCTAAAGTTCTAGCCTCGTAATAGCTATATCACAACTACTTATATCACTAGCAAACAAATTTTGTGATTCTATTCCACGACATGGATTTAAGGTGAACGCTATTAACCAATGGATCAATCATCGGGGCTCAAGTTATTGAAAGCTTTAATGGTTTCAAATTCAGAATAAAAGAATTGTTTGATACTTCATATATACAATTAAAAAAGTGACATATATGTTAACAATTTTCTAATTTAGTGGACTCGTATATTAATATAATTGTGCATAGATTGCTACCAATTATAAGTGTTTAGTTATTTGATCTAATAAGGTATTGATGTTTATAGGGCTTATACAAATATCATTTGGTTTGGAATGGATTTAATATGCGTAGAAATCATATAATACTTTAGTTATCATTGATGGGCCCATAACTAAATATAAACCTAATTTGCTATAAAGAGTCATGGTCCCTAAATAAGGTCGTAGATTTCTCTTCCTTCCATATCCAAGAGCAGAAACAATGTATCTAGACTTAGAACATCTTAATCACTTTATGAGCTTCTCCAATTGATCAAAGTAAGTTGTCTATCATTATCTATTGATTGACTAAAAATCTCGGGTTATTGGTTGTATGATTCATATTGTTTGAATGTTTCTACCAAGTAATATCATGAGTAAAGGTTTTGTAAAATCTTTAGGTGTGATTTGGATCGTTTCTTTTAGCATAAAAATTCATAGTTTTATTTATTGTTATGGTTTTTTTACTTTTAAGGATTTCAAATAAATTGTAGATGTATTTAACGTTTGTTTGATGAATTTTTGGTGTTATGAGGTTGTTTTCAACATTGGGTAATTGGAGAAATTGCAAAAATTCCATTTTTGACGCAGTGATGTTTTTAAAATAAATAATTTCGTGTTTCCATCCTTTTTTTGAAATAATCGACGCCCTAGCGCTGGAGTGGCGCACCAGAGTAGCCAGATTATGGCCCTAGAAAGCATTGTTTTATAGCGCATTGGCGCCCACCTGTCGCACTTTGGGTTGTCGTGCGAAGGGAACCGATTTACCTCGAAATTTCTTCAAATTTTGAATGTTTCATTTTTTTTTCAATTTACATTAATATCCTCTTATTGCCATGGATTCATGTGTTGGAAAATATATTATTACAAAACAAAATTGTTATAGGAAAAATAAACTGAGCGTAAATCAGTAAAAATAAGCATTATGTCATGGAAGAATTACTGCTTTATAAATAAATCTGTCCTGATCAGTATAATCGTGTAGTAGACGTTGTCTCCTAAGGTTTACATAGTAATTCAATATTCATACACTCGAATAAAGAAGGTAGAACACAATTGTTATTGCTCTTCGGGAAAGGAATTAGAAAAATAGGCCAGAAAATAAAACTGAAAATTTGGTAAGAAAATTTTACCAAAAAAGATAACTGAAAAGAAAACAAGCGAGCTGAGAAAAGGAGAATGAGATTGTTTTCCTGTTTTGTAAAATGAGGAGAATAGCATACTATTTAAATTGTTTTTTGAATGGGTAAAATAATAAAACACGCAGTGTCAGTTTTCACAAAAAGTGCAACGCCCATGCATTTATGCAATAGTCAAGGGATTTTCCACAACTGAAAATATTTTGAAAAAAATAGAAACTTTATCCGGAAAAATCACATGTGGTAACACACATGTGTTTTCAATTACTCAATAAAGATAAGAGGTAAGGCTTTATTTAAACCTTTTTAGAAGTTTTTTCTGAACCAACGTGGGATTATCCACTTAACATTACCAACACCATGTACTTAAGGATTATCCACTTAACATTACCAACACCATGTACTTAATAAGTGTTAAGTAGATATGAAATAAGGGTAGAGTACTTCAATATTATATATTAAGTCTTTGATCGAGTTGGTGTCGTGAGTCAATTAGGTATTAATTTAGTTAGGAAATGATTAAACTATAATCACTTTACAAAATAAATTATATTATTTTAAGAGCGACTTTATCTTTTTACATCTTTTATATAAAAATTGAAAAATACAAAAATAATAAAATTTAAACTTGAGACTATAATTTTAACATTTAAACCAAAACCTCATTTTATTTTTAAATATTTTTAAATATTATTATTACATTATTTTATTTACCACACACATTATAATTAAAGTTATTTTGCATGAAAATTGAATTATTGCGTTTTAAATATTTTGTTCAATGATAAATGTAGTACATTAATATAAACTTGTAATTTATATTTAAATCTTCTTTTTCAGCGTGCAAGTTGTACACTCCAATGGAGGATTGAATGTTAGTTTTATGCATGCTCATCAAGAGGTGAAAGTGATGATGATGATGATGATGATAAATATTTAATAAATCTGAGTTTCAATACCTTGCAAATGTGACAATTTGAAAATTGAATTTCTTTATTTATGAAATATAAAAAAGCAAATATAGGGTGAAGTCAAGATAATGGCCATGAAAACAACAAAGCCCCACATATCACTAAGCCACCAATATTAGCATAAAGTGGAAGATGATTCCAATCACTTTTATAAAGGCAAAGTTGATCCCATACCTAGACCCAATTCAATCTCATTTTTTCACTGACACGACTTTTTAATTAATAGATGAAGGACCAATTTGATTATTGATCTTGTTTTTATAACATTGATCAACGCCTATGAATAAAGTCAGAAAATTGCTTAATGTGCACCCCTATCTTCTTCCACATCAATGTTGATTGAATTGATTAATGTGTATAAAAAAATAATTGTAAAATTTATGATTCAACTTGGGTTTTTTTTTTTTGGATTTGTTTTATATAAAAATAAAATAAAAAAGAGATTAATTGGAATGGGAAGATGACTCATAACTCCACTAAAAACTTATTTCCTCTAAGTTATGAGTTCAATATCTCTCGCTTTAAACGCTAAAATATGAAACAAAAATTAATTAAAGGTCCCCCCCAATCCCCCACGCCAATTGGTGAGTTAAATTGGACCGTCTGAACCACGTGAACTCAATGGTGCCATGCCATGTTGCATACAACTAGGCCCCATCAACCAATGGCTCTCATGATTCTTCCCCCGACACCATGATTTCCAATGCATCCCTTTCAACATCACACATGGTCTGCCACCACACTCCATTCATCATCCACTCCAGTTTCTTCTTTATTCAAATAAAGGAAAAAAAACACAAATTAAATATTATAAATTCGAATCCAATCAAATGGGTTAATTTTGACGTGCACCTACCTTATATGTTTCCCCCATAATATAAATGCCATCAAGACACCCAACAATTGAGCTTAATTTGCTATATTACTATACCAAAAGGGGTATTATGGAGAAGAGCAAGTCATTGCCTCAATATTATTCTTCATCTTTGTCAGGTGAATTCGAGTTCGAAAACCGATCGAGTTCGTATAATTTCAACGGGCCGTGCAGCAAGAGTAATGGGTTCGCGGCCTCGAATGACCCGGAACTTAAGAGGAAGAAGAGGATCGCCTCATACAACGTGTTTACAATGGAGGGTAAGCTTAAATCGAGTGTTAGGAACAGTTTTAAGTGGATCAAGAGCAAGTTCACCGATGTTCGCTATGGTATGTGATTAACTAGAGATGTTTTTAGTGTTTAATCCTCTCATATTGTATAATTTTGTTTGGAAATGCAGAGGAAAGAATTTCCTCCATTAAAAGAAAGGGAAAATAACCCAATCAAATTGGGACTTGGGAGTAGAGTCTACTCTTTCATTACAAAGTTTGATCATTTGGGTTGTCTTGTAATATATTTGGGTGAAAAATGGTTAAATATTTCTTCGTTTAAAAATGAGTTTAGTATAATTAATTTATATGATCATTCTATACCAGATAACATCAATAGATATAAGATTTAAGTATCATCATTTTCAATCATTTTGTGTAAAAAAATAAATAAATATTTTTTATTTTTGTTTAATGATTTTTTTCAATGTCATCATTACAGAACCTCAATCAAGATTTTTTATGGGTTGAAGAGGGATTATGAGTAATTCTAAATATTGTGTCAAAAAAATAGATATGATCAAAACCTATAATTATAATGAATGCCAGGCGAAAATTAACCTGGATGGAAGCAATGCATGGTAATCATTGTTAGATTCAATTATTAAGGTTATAAAAATGTTTATAGTGGGGTTGGTAAAAGAAACCAAACCAAAGATTTTACTGTCAAAAGAATACAAAAACATAATCGAATCTGGGATTTGAACTACCCCATATGTCTTCTTTTATCATCAATTTAATTATATATTTTCTTCTTCTCAAGGTCCCATGCATTAACAAGTTTCAACACTTTGCATTTTCTCTCTTTCTCACTTTTTCTATATTGTCAACAATTATATTATCCTTTCACAATACTTAATTATCTTTAAAAATTAGTTTTGGATAATATTGTGAAAAAAATTGGTTTTAATTTCTAAGTTTTTTTAGCATTGCTATTAAAAAATCTCTAAAAGTTAAAAAAGGGTTCATTTTAAATATAATATTACAAATTTAAAAGTAAATTTAATTTAAATGATATTCGAACTAGTTAATGTTACTATGTGTGAAGCATTTTTCTATCCTGATACATTTTAGGGCCACATTTTTTAAAATTTGGGTATCAATTATTATTAAATATTTTAATTTATTAAATTTTACAAAAAAAAAAAGAAGATTAAAAAATACTTTATGAAAAGTTTTTGTGATATATTTTTAAAAAATTTTATCCATGATAAATTTAAAAAAATAATAATAAGAAATCAAATTTAGATTTTTTTTAATCATTAAAAGTTAAAATGTGACGAACTTAATGGGATGGAGAAAGCCCAAATTTTAGATTCTTATTAAGCAAGTAATAGCTTAAAATTTCAAACATATAATCTTATACGTTTGAAATAAATTTCAAAAAGAGAAATGAGTGAGTAATTTTAAGCTTCAAAAGAGATTTGTTCATAAGTCTAACTGAGTTCATCCTGAGCTTAGAGAATGATATTTTTTATTGTTATCTTAGGTCAGGTTTGATCCAACTTGAAATAATAGTTTGCTATTTTCACCAAACCTATCTTGAATTATTTCGAAATTATTCGGCTTGGCTTTACCCATACAAATTATGGTCCAAACAAATCTATTGAATTCCACAATAGTTCAAAGTTCAAACTAGTAATTTAGGGATAAATATAAGAATTTAGAATTATATATAAATTTTGGTTTAACGTGTAATATAGTACATGAACTTTAATTTTGTTTAACTATATCATGAAGTTTTTATTTTAGTTCAATCTTCTCAACTGCTAGCACCATTACTGGTGTGACACTATTTCAAGTTTACTTGTGACATACACGAATTATTATATTTATTAAATATGAAAATAATTAGATTAATTTATTTTTATAAATGTATATAATTGAATCAAAATCATAGTTTTTTTATATATATTTGAAGCAAAATAAAATTTGATATATATAATTGCACAAAATCAAAATTCAACATAACATTATATATTAGATCAAAATATGTGTCATTTTCAGATTTATCATAATAATTTAGGATGTAAATAGGGGAACAACTTAAGCAAGACAGAGAAATGTCAAGAAAACCTTTATATTAACTCAAATTTTTTTTACTCAATTCGACCGAAAGCTCACCTCTATTCACGAGTACACTAATTATTTTGATTGAACCTAAAATCTTTGATTAAAATTATAAAAAAAAAGAAAATTAACAAATATCTCATGCTTTTAAGTTAAAGGTGAAAATGAAGGCTCACAGCTGAACATGAAAATGCCTCTTATTTTTAGGTCAAATTCATGCTTTAAAGGTTTTAAATTTTAAGAATTATAATATGGGTTTGGGTTACCTTTTTTTTTGTGATAAAACAAACTAAAGTAATTACATCAAATTAAAATGTTCAAAAGCCCTACTGGCTTGATCTTTTTGTAACACTTCTAAGACTTCATTAGGGGCGTCTTCATAAACTTATAATCTTGACTCCCACTCTAAACTCAACTTAGCCAAACCATCAGCAACAAGATTAATTTCTCTAGGAATGTACATGATAAGCCACTGACCTTCAGTTCTCATAATCCATTGTACCCTCCTAATAACAGTAATTCCCACATCCACTAACATACCATCAGGCAAAGCTCTAACCACCTCCAGATTATCGATTTGCATCGTGGCTTTGTTCAAACCTTTGCTAGTAGAATAAGTATGCCATCTAGAATGCCCATAGTTCAATCTCGAAAACTGAGCACTTTCCCAAATAGTGATTGTACCCCAAGATCCAGCTTCCATTTTGTTTTCATAGCACTCCATCAGCAGTAACACTTCTAGAGCCTCTATCAACCACACCATCAGTGAAAAGATGTACCCAATTGTCTGTCGAGGATGCTCGAACACCAGTAGGATGATTATTTTGCTTGAACCCAATATGGCTGAACTCATACTGTTGAGCGCAACTATAAGAAACTTTAACAATTTCAAGAGCATTCCAAGAGATACCTTGAAAGATAAATAGATTCCTATTTTTCCAGATATGCCAAGCTATTAACCCAAAAAGACAAGACCAAGTTATCCTTCGCCTAAGCAACATCTTGTAACAAAGAATGTTAGAAGTTAACCAAACCTGTAAAGGCTAGGAGAAAAACATGTGTTGTTGATCCAAAGGGACAATCTACATCCACACTTGTTTCGCTGTCGAACAATCCCGAAGCACATGTAAGATTTCCTCTGTTTTGTTCCTACAAAAAGAACAGAAGTTATCATATCCTATTCCTCACGTAGTACGCTTCATATTAGTAAGCAATCTTTGTTTAGAAACCAGCCACAAGAAATATTTGACTCTCTGAGGCCCTGGTACTTCCGCGTGTTCTTCCAGAAATCATCTTTAGGATTCCAAGTACTTTCCTTTAAAGACCAAAAGACACTTCAAGCAGAAAAAGACACTATCGTCGTATGAGCCCAAATAATCCTATTCGGTCCCAACGATGAGTGGGGGGAAGGAATACTTACTATTTATCTAACGACATCTTCTGATAACCAAACACAAAAAAGATCAAGATTTCAAGCTTCGTTCGGTGTAACCATTCTAGTGAGAAGGCAATCTAAGGCAAGATTAGTGTGAGTAGGAATTTGTATGATCAGAGGTCCTACTGTCAGAATCCATGAATCCTTCCAATAATGAATGCTATTACCATTTCCTACTGACCAAGCCAAAATTTCTCGAAATAATAGCCATACCTTTGAAAGGGCCCTTTCAAAGATAAAAACATCTACTTTGAGTAATGATATCCAGTAGTTGTTCTTTTCAATCATACTTAGCACGAAGGCCTTAGACCCAAAGAGCACTATCATTAGAAGCCAAATTGAACCCAATCTTCACCAGAAACGAAGTGTTTTGATCTCTCAAATACCGAAGACCAAGAACACCACAAAACCAAGGCTAATAGATGGATTTCCACCCGACTAAAGCCATCTTTTTCTATCCTCTAGAGTAACCCCAAATAAACTGTCTGGCCATTTTTTCAATTTCTGTGCAAGTTCCCTTAATAATTGCATAAAATAATTAGGAATTGAGAGAAGGACAGATTGAACCAAAGTAACTCTACCAGCTAAGGACAACTGTCTAGCATCCCAACTTTGTAATTTATGCCGAACCTTTTTCACCAGAAAACTTAAGGTAATATTGGTGACCTTTTCGTGGAGAAGAGGCACCCCCAAATATGAGTCAAGATTCTAAACCTTTTGAAACCTAAGGATCTCTCACAAATCTGATTGTTTAAGGCATCCCCAGTTCCATTAGAAAATAAAATATTACTTTTTAGGGCATTGATCTTATGTCCAGAATAACCACAGAAGTGTTCCACAATCCTATTAAGTACTTGTGCTTGCTCCAACTCTGCTTTGCAAAAAATAACTAAGTCGTCTGCAAAGAAAACATGAGATAAAGCAAGTCCAATCGTGAAAGCAGAATAGGACACTAATCACTAGAGTTTATAGCAGTACGAATATTACATCTTAACCATTCCATACACAAGACAAAAAGATAATGAGATAGAGGGCAACCCTGTCTAATACCTCTTGTCAAAATCTGCATCGTTAAGAAGATATGGCGATATAAAATATGGGTATCAGGAGTTTGGGTCTATTATTTATAAATGTATATAAAAATATAATATATTTAAAAGGGAGGGATAAACTTACATCGATATAAAATTTAAATGGTTTTACATCTTTCCGTAACTTTTTATATAATTATATTTTAACAATTCGACTGTAATATTTCATTCTCCTTTCATGTAGATTATGCATGTCAAGTTTGGCATAAATTAAAAATTTCTAACTATTCGTTTATGTATAAAAAATTCAACTGTTAAATGTATATTAATATAGACAATATTCTAGATCGATATGATAAAGATATCGGATCGTTCAAAAATATGCATGCATGCCAAGTGCAGATATACTGATAAATTCAATGGTTGAATTATTAGAATATTAATCGTATAAAAAGTTACAAGAGAATGTAAAACCACTTACGTTTTACACCGGCGTAAGTGGACCCCTTCCCTATTTAAAATATTAAATAAACATATATATAATCATGTTATATTGGGTTGGGTTGAATTCTAGTCTCTGGCTCATTTTTAAAACGTTTATTTATTTTTTGCATAAACTCATACTTTAAATTTAATATTTTTATTCAAATCCTCTCAGATTTCAAATAAACCTTTAAGCTACCTACATTTTAAATACTCTATTCTAAATTAGCTTTTATAAAAGCGGAAAACATTTAAACGTAACTTTTTGTTTAGTTTTTTACCCTATAAATAATGCTATATTTTTTTTTTTATGTTTTGATTTTGAAGCAATGCTTTTGAAATGTGATTGTGAAAATCTGTGGTGAACAAAAAAATTAATTTAATTTAAGATTTCAAGTATTTCATATTGGTGTCGAAAACTTTTGTTAGAAATTTAGAATGTGTAGGCTATAAATAATGTTGAGCGGTAAAATAATAAATTAATTTAAATTATATTCAAATATATAAAATATAAGCTTTAAATAATTTTAAATGTAGATTCTAAACACTTTTTAAGCAATTAAGAGGGTTAATTTATAATTTTTTCATCCAAGTAAGCTTTTGCAAAAACTAAAAATTGGGTTTTTTTCTTTCTTTCTTTTTTTTTTTTTTATGTTTGACTTGAAAAGTTAATTTGAAAGTAAAGTTGGGTGTTTATCGAGGTTTTGAAGGTGGATTTAAATAATAAATTTTTGAGAGAGATATAATGTAATTTTATTTTTATGTTAATGTAAAATATTATATTTTTAAAAGATTAAATTATAATTTTTTAACGGTGAAAACTTAATTTTAAATTTTAGGTATCTAAATGTAATAAAAACCAACTTTCTAACCGTAAAAGCATTATTTTTCGTATTTTTAATTTGAATATTTTTTTCCAACAATAGTTAAATATAATATTAATTTAACAACAGACATTACAATTTTTACCCGTTTTAACATATATTTTGAGATCGGTATACCATTTTTAAAGTACCCCGAAATGCATAAAATTGGTGCATTCTGAAAATAGAATAGTAGCTATCATAATAATAAAAGATCCTAAGCTAAATCAGTACATACACTTATTGTACATAAATCAAGTAGCTTCAAATAAATAAAAAGAATTTTACCAATTGAACTTTAGTTCAGTTGACACCGTCATTATTATAATTGTTATACCATTATCTATGTTAGAATATGTCGCAAGTCAAGAAAACGCCTGAACAATAAGAAAGTTGAAAGGTTATCTGCAAGCTCACTCTTTTGGGATCAACGGATGACCTAATCTTTATTTGGAACATGAAGTTATGAAGTTGTTAGTTACCAAACATTATATGGGTTCAACTATTTTATCTTATTAGAGTCAAAATGAATGACAAAATTTCTCTTGTTACAAACATCCCCATTCTATTGAAGATATCCTTTTCAGCATATTAACACCATCTTATGCAGAACCCTTACCTATAAATACCTCTAAGATTGATGAAGAAATGATCGATTCTCCAAGAATACTAAGCCAACACTCTTTCAACCCTCAACCTTTGGCTCTCCATCTCAACTGAGTAAACTGGCCTCCACAACAACCACCACCCTCTCCTCCATACTCACTCCTTGTTGTATCACTGTATCAACAATAACAATTATGCTACACTTGGTTATTGGTATAACAACGTGAGGAAAACACTTATTTATTACATATGTATTATAATAGTTAAATATAGAATAAAGAAAAACTCCGGTAAGAAAATTTTTCATTCTCTTTACTAAAAATAAGTCATGAGAGTGGTCAAATGCTACCAATTTAATTAGTTTATTGTTAACTCATATGCTAAAACATGCATAAAAAAATAATGATCCTACCAAACATAGCATTAAAATAATTTTATTATATTAAAAATTAATGAAATCGGTGACAAAACAGTCGGTTTTCTAAAATATCTACTAATTACATTTTTTAATATAAATTAATAAAGTGACAAAACATGTCGATTGTTTAGAGATTAAACATGAAATTAGTAACAACTGAAAAGTTTAATATAAATCTTTTGTCACTTTACCTATGGTTCAGTTGACCTCTCAAATCGATGTTGAAAATCATCAATTTGTTATTTATTTTTTTTTAGAAAAAACTGAATTACATAAAATATAAGTATTGATTATTTTATTCATCAAGGTGATGAAATTGAGTAGGGTTGAACAACCATTTTGGCCCAATTTTAGTTTCTTGGGTGGCCATGGAAGCATGGACCAAAGGTTGGCAATGTTGAAGCTCATCATTGTTTTGAGGCTTGAAATTGATACCCTCCGTCCAACTCATTTCATATAATTTGATAATTCCTTAGAATCTCGCACTTAATTTTTTTAAAAAAAATTGGTCCAAATAATTACATTATCTTTAATTTTTTCCAATTATTTTCATTAAGTAAAACAATCAAATTCGAATACATTAAAATAGAGAGATTAGCTCCTCGGTAAAATTTTATATAGAGATGGGTCCGATTAAATTATTATTATTATTAGGGAGATTGTGTGCAAGATTAAAACTTTTTTCTACTTTCAATTTTTCTTATTAATATCAAAATTGTGTAGAGACTCGACCAAGATAAATTACTAATGGAGGAGACGAGAAAATAAGCGAAATGTGTATCAAAAGTCGGAATATCTTTAATTTTAGTCTCAGCGTTTTACTATATAAAAGATTTTCAAAATTTGTAAACTAGATGAATAAAATTTATAATTAAACCCAAAAAAAATTCCACCAAAATCATAAATTAACCATAATATTATATGAGAGACAGCAAGGGCAACAAAATCTAGTATACTAAGGTTCCATTTGGTTCACATTGGATCTCTCTGCAAGCCGGCAGAAAACTCCGTCGTGGGTTATAATTTTTCTTTTTAATTCTTGTAATATTTAAATATTTTTGTCTGTGTTGAAATTTAAAATTTAATTTTTATATATTATTAATATTTAAGCACAATAATTAAATATTTTTAATAAAAAACGAAATATTTTAGTTGCAGTAAATATTTGGGCAAAACGCAGTAATTTAGTACTAGATTCTTCCTTTACAGTTTTCGATGACTTCAATAAACAAAAGGAAGCAGAGCGAAAAAAGTAAATAATAAATAAAGAAAGAAAGAAAGAAAATTCCTGGTATACTTGTCGTTTAAAGGCCAATAATATGACGCCACCTCATCTTGGCCACTCAAAGCTGGACAATTCTAACCCCAAAAAGTTCACTTTCAATTCGAAAAGGATGATAAAACGACGCAACATCAGCCAACGCACAGAGAGTTTGCAAAAATAAATTCAGTTGTATTTTAAAATTAAAATAGTGTTTGAAAACATTATTATATAGAATTAATTTATTATATTAATTTATTATATTATTCTTTGTTACAGTTCAACACAGGCGTTTTACGGATTCAATCATCACCCAATTGAGTACGATTCTTTCAGTGTGTGCTTGTGAAGGTTTTCGCGAGAGAGGTTTTTGAGATTTTCTGTCTTTTTATTTCAAAAATACAAAAAATATATATTTTTTAAATGAACTAAAACTCCCGCACAAGTTTCAAATCCTCCCAACTCAGTTCAAGCCTAGTTCAATAAAGCTACAGTAGGGAAGAAGAGGCTTTGAAGTTTCTCTAATGGAAAAGAGAGTGTGTGAAGTTTGGAAAGGAAGTAATGTAAGGATGTTCAGTGTTTTTTTTTTTTTAACTTTTGTCGATTTTTTTTATTGAAATGCATGGTTTTGGTATCTGGGTATTTGTTAGATTTGTTTGGTTTGTAGAAAAATGAGTTAGTTTTAATTTGGTTTAGTTATTAGTAGGGTTTTTAGGTTTTGGGTTTTTTTAATCAGTTGACAATTCTTACTGGTTTTTTTTCCCTGCTAGTTGGATTTTTGGTGCTATGAATTAATGATAATGAGAAAATGGGGGAAAGCATGGAGAAAATAGTGAACTCTTTACTTTTTAGGGGGGCTGTTTTTGACTGTTTGTTTTGCATTTATGAAGTTAGGCAAAGAGCTTGGTTAATGTTAGTTAAACATTTGTTATTTACTCTTTATGACCAAATGGAGGAACATCTTTGGCTTTGAATAACAGTCAGTTATGGATTGTTAACTAGAGGTATGGAATATAGCCTTACAGTTTTTAGGTTGAGTTGGTGTGCTTTTATGCCGAATTACTTTGGGGAAAGTAGACTGAGTCCATGCTTGATACATGGTTGGTTCTAATGTATTTTTGCATTGAAGGGTGCCATGTGTGTTTTATATCAGTCGTGAGAACTCTAGCACTACTTTTATATGTTATTAAGGGTTTGAACCTCATCTCCCAATGTTTTGAGAGAAATGACATAGTTGAAGTAAGTATAATTATAATGTTACTAAGTTCTTGCAAATGTGGAAGACCAAATGAGACAGGTTCTCTTCTGTTCTAGTTAACTTCTCCCTAATTTGAAACCTTAATAATCAAGCTGTTGCTTTTCCAAGTTTGGTGACTGCTTGGATATACTTGTTACTTTATTAGTGCAGTGATCTGTAGATCAAAAGGAATGCTTTTGTTCAGGAACCCGTGCAAAAGTATTGTTTAATGGTAGAAGAATGAGTAATGTGGTTCTAGTTTGTGATTGATTTTTGAGAGGAATGACTACATTTGTTGGAAGTTACGGGTCAGATTTTCAGTCCCTAGCACCCCTATCTTCCAGGAAAAACAAGATTAAAAAAAGTTGTGAAACTTTGTGTTGCACCTTTTCCAGAAGCCCCGTGACCATAATTTTTTTGGTCTTTTAAGGAACTTGTATATGGTACTTGTGGTAATGTTTCTTCCATACCCTTGTTTGGTCCAGCTTTAGCTTTGTAGAGTAGTGAAGTTGTTCAAAGATGGCCACATTATATTTACTAGTGAAAGTTTATGGACTCCTTAGTTATAGGTCAATTCCTTGTAAGCCTCTCTTGCTGTTTAACTTGCGTTGTAATTCATTGTGATACTACCATTACTGTGTTTTACTATTAGATGATCAGAACACCCTATTTAGTTCCTTTCAGAGTCTTCCTTTCAGTGCTTGGTTTCCTTTTTTTACATTTTTTTAGTGTTATCTGATCATAATATGATATCTATAAATAAAACAAATGCATATGGTTAGCACGTTATTTTATAGAAGATGATTTCGAAATGGAAATTATGCTTTGAACTTTTGGAAAAAGTTATGTGAATTTGTTTGTGCATGAGGATTTCAACTATTGTCATGGGGCTTCTAGTATCCCGACAATCCTTTTCTGTTGTTCACAGGTGCAGATAAATGTTTTATAGACTAAGAGAAAGTTAGGATAATTATAGCAATCATATGGTTAGTATAGGAACTACGAGAAGATTTTGTTATTCCTACTGCTCTGAGTACATGTCAAAGGTTATATCCCTGTCCTTTTTGGTTCTTTAGGAGCCCTTCTGCTACTTGTGAAGAATTGTAAAAGCAAAGTATTGATCTAAATGCTCAACTGTAGAAAATTTGCTTGCTTAATAATTTCTTTCATCGCACTTGATGTTATTCCCCTTCTGAAATTTTATAAAATTCATAATTATTGAATACCATTGAAAAAGTGTAAAGCATTTATTCAACTTATACATTGAAGCGAAAAAAAACAAACAAACTTGGATATGCTTAATTATCAACTATGTTACTCGGACTCGTTACTTTTCTTGAAGTACTCATGTCCAACACTCGTGTCTGACTCATGGATATGAGGATATGACCTCTAAGAATCTTCCAAATACATAGAAAAACTTCAAACAAATATAACCATATACCCGTGTTGAGGACATACCCATATCCGGCACTTGTGCCCGAGTCCAAGTAACATAGAATATCCGCCCCTCACGCCTTACCCCCAATTTGATACTTAATTAATCAGGATCTTGAAGTAGATGTTATGTTAAAGGAGTAATTTTTTAGATACATATGTTGATTTATTGTGGATATGTAGAGGGAAGCAGTTACAAGTTTCACGTTTTAAATATTTACAGCAAGAAACTACTTTTAAGTCCTCATACTTTGTGCTGGTTATGGTCAAACTTACCAAATATGTTTCAAGATGATGCCCTTGGACATTCTATTTGTAAATAATATTAATTAGTAAACTTAGGTTGAAGGTAAATGAAAGTTAGAACTTTGAAGAGTGCTTTAGGATGCATGGATGTAGGTTGACTAAGACCAAAACTGAATAAATGTGAAACTTAGAGGAGTGATTTAGGATGCATGGATGTAGTTTGACTAGGACCAAGACTGAACAATAGGATGTAATTTTTTAAAATATTTAGACTAACAATGTTAAAATATGGAAATGTGGTAGGTTGATAGCTCATCCGGTGTTTTTCATTTTATCCTCACTTTCTCCTGTCTAGACTGATTGTGGAATGATCATTCATCATTCATTTCCTCTTTTATTTGTATTTTGCAGAAGTTTATCCTTGGTGGGAGGCTGATATTCGGGCCAGATGCTAAGTCTCTGCTCGTTACCTTATTGCTGATCACTGTTCCTGTTATTATCTTTTGTGTATTTGTTGCAAGGCATCTTCGGCATGCATTTTCTCCATATAATGCGGGATATGCAATTCTGGCTGTAGCAATTGTCTTTACTATCTATGTAAGTCTTCACCTTTTACTTCTTGCATGAGTGTTCTTTGTTGAGGTTTTAGAACAACTACTGTTGAGTTGATCACCCTGAATGCCAGCAGTTAAACCATTTTTCTAAGTACTTTATGAACTTCACTGAGTACCAAAATGATAGGATTTCTCGGAAATTATCATTCTGTTATAATTTAATTGAATGAAATTCTCATGGGCATTTATTGAAGATAAATTGTCACAATTTAGAGTAAATAAGCTTTTATGTTTCAATTCAGAAAATAATCGATCTTCTAAATTTTAAAATATATTTTGGTAGAATAGATGGTGGAACCCTTTCGTTTGATTTAGATCAATTTGTTGACTTTGTGCTGGAAATTGAGTTCTCATAGAAGGTTGGCCTTCTCAGGTCTAGATAATATTTAGGATAGCCTCTTCTAATTTCTCGACGTGATTTCATATGGTGAATGCATTTATAAAGTTGTAGACCTTTTGGATAACTTCTAGTCTCTTACCATTGGCAACTGTTCCTTTTGGGTTGTCTAAATTGCTGTTAAGTTTAATAGGACAATTTATTTTGATAGGTGTTGATTCTTCTTTTCCTCACATCAGCCCGGGACCCAGGAATTATACCACGCAATTCACATCCACCAGAGGAGGAGTTCCGCTATGATTCTTCTGTTTCAGCTGAGGTTGGGGGTAGGCAAACACCCAGCCTCCAATTCCCTCGAACCAAGGAAGTTATGGTTAATGGGGTTCATGTACGGGTGAAGTATTGTGACACGTGCATGCTTTATCGTCCTCCCCGTTGCTCCCACTGTTCCATTTGCAACAATTGTGTGGAGCGTTTTGATCACCATTGTCCTTGGGTGGGCCAATGTATTGGATTGGTATGTTCTTTTATCTGATAAGTTTGTTTATTAATATTGCTCTGAATGCTTCTTGCTTGCTTCTCTCAATCGGTGCTTTGTTAGGAGGCTAACTGTTGTGTATTTGAGCAGCGAAATTACCGGTATTTCTTTATGTTCGTTTCTTCGGCAACTCTTCTCTGCATCTATGTATTCTCCATGTCAGCATTGTACATCAAGGTTCTGATGGATGATCACCAAGGAACAGTTTGGAAAGCAATGAAGGAATCTCCTCCATCTGTCATACTAATGGCATATTGTTTCATCTCACTGTGGTTTGTTGGCGGGCTTACTGGGTTTCACTTGTACCTCATCTCAACAAACCAGGTCTGTCAATTTCTCTTGGTTGCTCTAGGACAATTTATTTTGTGCTTGATCTTAGTTAGTACAAATCAGAGCTTGTTTTTTTTTTTTGAAAGGCACATAAGAGTTTGAATCAAGTATGATAAAAATTGACCCAAGTTCTTACATAGCTTTTCCTGCCCTCCTGTCTTGTCAGAGTATAGTAAATAAATATGGGAAAGTCCTCCAAGAAATAAAATAGTAAGTTTTAGGCCTTGAATCTAGCTTTTTTAAAATTGGAAATAGAATGCATGTTGGCAAGATTTGAATTTCACGTGATAAGGAGCATTGATTCATTTTTGTTTGATTCCATCCCACAAGTGTTTAGTTGTTGACTAAGGTGCCTCTATGTTTTCCAGACGACATATGAAAATTTCCGATTTAGGGCTGACAATAGAATTAATGTTTACAATCTGGGTTGTCCAAGTAATTTTCTTGAAGTATTTTGCACAAAGATAAAGCCCTCAAAGAACAATTTCCGGGCTTTTGTTCGAGAGGAGGTGTCAAGGCCTACTTTACAAAGTATTCAGGGAGCAGAAGCTGAAGACATAGGTGGTGGTGATCCACGTCCCAAAGTAGAGGATGATCTAGAGATCGGTGAAGATCTATTGAAGATCTCCCAGCGACGTAATATCGAGGAAATTGATGAGGACATCCGCAGTAGAGGGAGCAATGGCCCTGCTCATACCGCCTTGGAGGTTGATGCTATTCTGGATTCTGATCATCGAGCTCCTACAATTCGATCCGAAACTAGACACTCGAGTTGGGGAAGGAGAAGCGGTAGTTGGGAAATCGCAACCGATGATGTGCTTTCCAATTCCAAAGTGATGGAAAGCAGAAGCTATATGACGGGGAAAGAAGGTCGACAATGATGGGGTTAATTTGTATAGAGTTGCCACTGCATTAATTGGTATGCGGTTAGTGTCTTTGGATGTCTTTGTAATTGTTATGAGAAGATAAGTGAATAGTTGTCTTACTTTTACCCTCTCTCTTAGTATTGTTGAATGATATGCAACGTTGGGTGGAATGTCTAGTTTTGGTTTTTGTTTTTGTTTTTTTTTTATTTCAGTTTGTAAAAATATTATTTTTACTGCTCCAAACATGAAAATTATTGAAAATCTCTTTCTTTTTTTTGTTAATAAATAGCATGAAGAACAGGGGAGAGTCAGGTGAATTAGAATTGAATGTGACTGGTTGTTAGTGGTCCTAGGAGTCCCACAATACATGAAGTTTAGGAAGCAGTCTCAATCAGATGATGAAAGAGGAAAGATATGAAGCATCTGCAGTGTTTAAAGAGTTAACGCCATCGAAGGGGTCAAGGATGAAAAGTGAAGAATCTAAAGGACGTAATAAGCATGTGATGTGATGATATATCATTATCTTGCATGCAGAGTTGGGTCGGGTGCAGAGGGTTTAGAATGGCAGACTCAAACTATGTTGCTGGGTATCATGTTAGCTACTAGCCAATAGATACAAAAATGTGGATTCAAGAGAGTTTTGTTAGGGGGATGATGGCATGGTGCTATGCTAGTCATGATATATATTTTTTAAAATATTCAACATAAGGTGTTTTTTAGGGAAAAATATTGTGAGGTCTTAATTGGTCAAAGTAAACAATATCCTACAAATTGTAGCAGACTTTACATTTGATATCCAAGTCAATAAGGACAATTGATAGCACATACAAATAGTGATGGGCATACATACAATGTGGAATTTTGCTAAAGCTTTTTTTGTTCTCCTGCAATATAATAAAATGCTCTAGTAAATAAATTATTAAATTCATAAAATTAAAAAAAAAAAAAGAAAGAGAGAGAAAATCATGTTTTTTAATTCGATTGAATCCGTTCTCAAAAACCAATTTGAAATCAATTCAATTTTTTGCGCAGATTAATATACCAACCGGATCCCAATCTAACAGTTAATTATAAAATCTTTATTTATTTAAAAAATATCAATTTAACATTGGGATTGTAGTACCAAAACAAAATCCCATCCCCATCCTCAATACCAATTGGACCAGTTAGGTTGTTATCATTTTCAAATATCTCATCACAAATCATAATTAATTCAAGAAAATAATAATAATAATAATCAAACTTGAAAAGCTTAATGATAAAAAATAAGTTTTAGAAACTTTCAAAGTTTAAGCTCAAATACTATAACGAGTTAATCTTAAGTTAATTATTTAATTTCGCAACTATAATGATTAATTTTGATCGTAATTATTGATATAATTATAAAATAATTGAAAAAAGACAACAACAAAGGAATGATGATGGGATAGAAAAGTAAGTTATAACACAAAATGGAGCCTCTGACTTGATTTAAAGTTACAAGCTTGAATTCAACTAATTTAGGAAAGGACCTCAAACTCTGGTTTAGAGACCACACAATCTTTGTCAAAAATAATAAAGCAAAAAGGGTAGGCATTGCATTTAAACCAAATTTCTGGACCATTTCTTTTCATTCTAACCTAAAATCAATTAAAATGTTTGGTTTTTGTCATTTCCATTTTATAACTAATACAAACTTATATTTCTTCTTTCTTTTCCATAGACTCCATTCAATGTTCATTCCATTTACGACTAATCATCTATTTATCTTTTGAAGAGTAGACTTTTAAAAGAATAATTTTGTTTTTTTTTAAGTTCACTATATATTTATCTTTTATATTCATTTAAGTATTTTACAAAAAAAAATATTTTTTATAATAATATTTTTTATTAATATTTTTTTCTAACCAAAGTGGTGTATGATTAACTCGTAATACTAATCGTAATACTAATTTAGATAGAGAATCCTTCATTACATCTAAATGCAAAAAAATCTAACCTAGTGCTACCCAACTTACATTAGAGGGAGGGTTTAGTAGTAAGTTAAAGTTGAACCCTAAAATCAAAGAGACAAGGCCACCTAACCTCACCTAAGCATCCAATGCTCCATCATCCCAAATATCACTTCTTTTTATTTTTTAGGTTTTGGTTGTTAGGTGCTTATAAACAGTAACTAAATATTAATATATTTTATACAAAAATAATTATAATATTTTTTTGGTATTAAATTAATATTTATATATTAATTATATATTTTTTAAAATATCAGTACGATTTAATTTAGTCCATCGTCCATAATAATTCAATTCAATTCTTTATTATTTTTATATTAAATTTGGTTTTGGGATTTTGGACTTTATTTTGATAAGGTAAAGTTTATTATATGACTTTTGGACATTATTTGGTAAAGTTTCATTAAAAAGAATATTTTTCACCCATTAAATCTTTAGCTAGATTGACATAGGGTTATTTCCAATGGAAAAAGACATGTAAAGTATTTAATTATCTTGTACTTAAATATATTTAAATATAAACAAAATAATAATAATAAATTGGCCCACTCATAATAAAATTTAAATTAGATTAAAATAAAAATAAAATTATGCATAATTTAAATAAAATTTAACTCAATTTTATTATCTCAAACTTTTCGAATATTATCCTTACGACTTAATTAAGGTGCCATTAGCTATCATTTAATACAACTTTAAAATATGAAAAATAATTATTTTTATTTTTATATAAAAAAATAAAATTTAAAGAAAATCATTTACCATTAACATCACAATATTTTTCCATGGTGTTTTTTTTTTCAATATATATTTTTCATGGTTCTTAGAGTAAAACGGTAAATAATATATGCTTTTCTTTAATTTGATATTCTCAACTAAAAAAAAGAAAAATTGAAAAATATCCATCTACCAGAACCTAAAAAGGAATGTTATGTCACATTTGTACAAATTGCCAAATTGATATTAATAAAGAAAACGCATAATAATTTATTTGCCGTTTTAATTTTACAAATATTCATTTTAATCTTTTACATTTTTAGTCTTTAAACTTGCGTTTCTTTATCAAATCATTTAAAATGAACGAAAAATTAACTTTTTTTTTAACTTTCTTGATATTACATACACGTGGTTTGCCGCGTAAATGACACGTTTGTATTTAATTAATTTTAAAAAAGTAATTAAATACTAACATGTCATTTACACGGCAAACTACATGTATGTTGAACATTAATTTTTCTATCCATTTTAAGATGATTTGACAAAAAAAATTAAATAAAAAGTTGAAATTAATTCTTTGAAAGGCCAAAAAATTTAGTAATTATTTGATACGTGAACATTAGAAATAATTAATTCAAGGAAATTAAGATTTCATTACGTATCTTATTTATTTTAAAATTTATAAATAAAATTTAAACACACATAACTAAATTTCAATCATAGTTAAAATTTCTATAGTCAGTCCATTAACAATTATGCATAGAAATAAAATATATGAAAAAAAAAGTTTCTCGTTTCCCAAAAAGGGTAGGAAATGGTAGGTAAATTAAATTTTTTTGTAAGTGAAAAAAAAATGTTTTAAGGAACTCAAACAATTAGATCACGTGTCAAAACGATTGTACCAAACTTATTTTAACAAAATTTTAGGAAAAAAAACTGTTTTTTATTATTAAAAAACTAACTAATGAAAAATTCTAAATTATTATCGTAAATAATTTTTTTATAATTTTAGTTTACCTAAATATTGTATATTTATTCATTTTATTCGGATATTAGCGTAGGTACTTTTTTTAAATTATTTTTTATAATAAATTTTTTTTAAAAATATCTCAGTATTTATAAGTGTTGAGTTTCATTATTAGTGTTGAATGTTAGAACCTTAAATTTTTTTATATAAAATTTAAAACCGTAAATCAAGATTTTTTATGTTAGATCAGTAAGAAAAAAAATTAAATGCAAAAGCGTGCTTGAATTGTTAATATATTGAATTCTTCAAATATTATGTTTTGATATTTCAAATTAGTACACAAGTATTTTAGAGAAAATGGTTCTCTCTTTTCTGAAGATGAGATGTCAAAAAAGTTATGTATGTGTAATTTGGGGACTATAATCTCAATATATGACTTTTGCATATTAACATTAATTTCTAATCAACCCATCATCAATTAGAAATTAGTTACTAGAGTATCTGCACATATTCGATTCATTCTCTATTTAATAACTGAAGCCCATTAAGTTTTAACTAAATTAGTCCACTTTTATTTGAGCTAATCTTTTTATAATAGTAAATAATAACAAGTAATTTTTTTAATATATATATGTGATATTCATATTATCTAACAATCTCACACTTTGACCACACACATTATGTGTATGTACTAATTAGTTTATAATTACATTTCATTATATAACCTTATAAGGTCAAAACTTTATTATCATGACCAAAAGGTATTTCCAACAATCATGCCCATTAATTATGTTAACATAGAACCAAGGTAATTTTTATTACATATATCATAACTAAATTCATCCCTGATCACATATATTAACACAACCAAATGATATAGATCAAGTATGGATGTATAGCATGAAAATTACATGCAATGTGATATAAAAATGTTTATTTTCAACTAGTCTTCCTTAAACATTAGTGAGATCAAACCTTACCAAAATCAAAATGTGAATAAACCAAATAAACATTATTTCTGCAGAAAATAATCTTAAAATATCCTTAAACTAAAATAGCCAAAAATGTTTTTATAACAAAAAAGCATTTAAAATTACAAACTCCCACTTAACCTGAACATCCAGAAATGACATTACACACATATAAGTAGTGTGCCAATAAAAACCTTAGGTGGTAGTCTCTTAGTAAATGGATTTACAATCATGAAGCTTGTCCCAATATGCTTTATAGACATCTAACCAATCTAAACTCTTACCTTAACAACAATGAATTTCAAGTTTATGTGCATTGACGTTGATGTCCTCCTATTGTTATTAGAATACAAGACTAACATTTATTACCACAATTTGCAGCCAACTGGCAATTTTGCATCCATATTCCATCAAAATCAGAGTCTATATACCTAACTATCTTTAAATTATCAGGCGTTCGACATATGAACATGTACTGTTTTGTTTTCTGAAGATAACGTATGAATCATTTAATTACTTTCCAATTATCCATAGTTGAATTGCTCAAATATCTACATTTCACAATAATGTACGCAACTTTCAGAGGCGTACAAACCTAAGCACATATTAAATTGTTGCAGCATAGGAAATCTTTTTGCATACCATTGAGATATTGATCTTCGAATGTCATATTCATCATTATTCCAAACAAACAAGGCATTGCTATGTTGAATTAACATTTTCAATTTCCCCCTATTAACCAAATTTAAAAATAAAAAATGGATACACTGATAATCCCAAGACTTCAAAATATTACACACAAGCACCAAAAATGATAACAATACTCCAATGCATGTAGAGACACAACCTCCTCAAACATTATAAGCATGCACACAAATGTTATATATAAGCTCCAAAACATAAGTGTTCTATAGCATGCCAACTATACCCGAAGCTTTTCCAATTTGTTTAATAGGCATTATTATTTCAACACCACATAAAAGCAATAAACATCAATCTTAGCATTTAAAACTCAGATTATTTCTATATTCATAGCATTCGCCATACTCATACAGCAAAATATGTATTATCACAAAACACTTCAATAGACAATCAACAAGACAAGTTTCATATTCCACAAGATCAATTAACTACAAAAGCATATAATTAACAATACAACCCTAAGATTATTTATTTAATCAAACATATATTGAAAAATTGAATTTAGTAAGAACAAACTGAATTCATTAAGCCTCCATAACCATTTTTTTCCTTTCATCCTTAGATGACTCAACCACCTCCTTTGCTACAATAACACATCCAAAACAATAAACAAGTTAGAAAAATCACATTCCAATGTTTAAAACTCCTACATTTGTCATGAGATGCAATTTGATATAGCAAAACACCTTTCGCTTATTAGAACCACTTAAGAGAAACCTAATCTAAACTTACAGAAACTAAAATCTAGCATTATAACTAAGTTTAGAAACCCTAAATCTCTCTAGAACAACTCTAATCCCCAACAAAACTGAAAGTTCCTAACCTTTCTCTCTCTAGAGCTCATTAATGGCATCTCCTAAAAACTTAATCTAAACTCAAAATAAATCTAAAATTTGTTGTTCTAATACGATCCAAAAACTAAAATCATTAAGAAGACATCCTAAAAACATCAAAAAAAAACCCCACAAAATCCAAGCCTTCTCTAGCACATTACAGTTGAAATAAATTTCTAATGATTGAAATAAAAGGTTATAATTAAAAAAACACGTTACCTTGTTGAAACCAAGTGATTAGATTTAAGAAAACTCAAATAATCATCTTCATATTTCAATGGAAATTTCCAAAAAAATTGAGATAAAAATTTGGAATAGAAAGATATTTTATTTTAAAAATTGAAATAATGAAAGATTTTGTTACAAACTTTACCTTCAATGTTTGAATAAAATAAAAGTTGTCATGACTTTAATGAAATTAAAATTGGGTTGAGAAAATTATTTAATTAGAAAATTAATTTAGCTAATTTGATTAATTAATTAATATTTATTTTGGAAATAAAAAATAAATATTTAGTTGGATTAAATTATAAAGTGTTGAGGTTAAAGTTTAGGAAACACATATAATTGGAACCAATACATGAGATGCTCAATCTGCCTCACATAAAAATATGAGAGGCGACAACCCTAGGGGAATTGAGAGGTGTTCCCCCCCCCCCCTTACACAGTTAGACTAGAAGACTGTTTTTTATTAAATAAATATTATTTTTGTTATATCAAGAATCTCTTATCTCTTCCTATAAATAGATGAAACTAGTCGTGAAAATAAATTGTTATTCTACCGGAAAGTAGTGAAAATAAATTATATTTTCTAAGAATTACAATTTCTACTGGTTTCTATTTGAGAGAATTACTTTCCTATTAAAAGTAATTAAATTGTTTCTTGTTTTGTGTTTGGTTCGTGTTGCTCAAGCTTAACTTGATGCAATTCTGGGGTACAAGGATAATGGAGAAGGTCATTTGGTTCAAAGCTGAGAATGTTTCGGATCCGTCTCGCACAAAACACAATTACTTTTTAGAAAAAATTTATTGCTATAAATATCATAAATTAGCTCGATTTTCAAAATTTTTAAACTTCCGTTCTCTCCAATAGTAATAGTCATGTTGGCCTTTCCCAATATGTATGTCTCCTTGGCTACTTCCCTCAAGAGTACTACTTGAATGTATTCAGTCAGTATAGTGTCCGCCGAAACTACGAATAATAATTTATGGTTAACAAAATAACTATTGATGACAATAATCAATTAGTTAAATACTAATAGGGTAAGAACTTATTTATTCAGTTGCATATTTATCAATGTACTTAATTTAGATTTATATTTAAGCTTACGATAATTAATGAAATTTATTTTAAGTCTAAAAATATATTAAATATTTATAAGTTACATTATAAAAACTTAAATGTGGGTATACATTCTAAAAGTTAAATATAAATACATTTTTACTTTTTTACCTGTGAAAAAGATAATGGATGAGAAGGGATTGATGCTATAAACAACATTCATGCTTATACTTTCAAGGACTTGAAACCCGTGAATGTTGAATTCCATTCGATACATTTATTATGTTTAGGTGAAATTTTAATTAGAGAAGAACTTGACATTCGTAAGCAACATTGTCTTCTTGTATTTATCAAGGTTAAACTGCTAAACCATCAAAATTAAATACATTAAATTATACGTAACTCAACACACAAAGGTGTTAAGCTCCTGTTGTATTTTTAAGGTTTAGCTCTCCAACAATAAAAACTTAAATGCTTATAAATTATATATAACTCGACACCTATGGATTTCGAGGTCTTTTTATAATTCCATAACAATTATCCCAATTATCTTAAGGTTTGGAAACCTTCGCAACTCAATACAATAAACGAAACTCAACATTACCCCTAAAAATGTATTTTGAAAAATTATTTATTTCGATAGATAATTTAAAAACTGCTTGTTATACCCTCATCTGTATAAGGACCGTGACAAGCTAGAAGAACACCTAAGCAACAAGTCAGCCGGCAATGAACTGAGAAGTAATCCACAAGTCCTATCTTTCGACACCACCATCTGAACAAGCACAAGCCGTTCAGTACATCATGTGGGTTCAACTATTCTATACCATCAAGTTAGAATGAATGACAAGATATATCTCATCACAGATATCCTCATCCCATTAAATACATTTATCTTACGTATTAGTCTAGTTCAAACATACCCCTCCTTCTTGTATCAATGTATTAAAACTACTATTTTCAAATACAAAAACTCGTGAAAAATACAAAAATATGTAAAAAAATATAAAATAAAAAAAAGTTTACTAAATCAAACTAAATAAAATAATAATAAGGATTATTTAAGCTTAAAAGACTCGTTATCTCAAAGGTTAACACGTCTCTGTTTTTGGGCACGCATCTTGATGTTGACTATCACATGTTGACGTCATTGCTCGATATTAGGTTCAACGATTAACACGTGTCCTTTTGGGTCCCACTCCCCAACATTTTATATCATCCGTACTGAGCCCTCCTCGTCACGTATGACTCCATCTTGTATGCTGACTTCAGAAATGAAAAAAGCACCATTTTTTTAAAAATATTTGAGTTAATTCATATATTATATATTTGAGACTTGAGAGTAATCAGGTTCAGAATTATTTATTTATGACTTCAAGTTATATATTTTTGGAGTTTTTTAATTACATAAACAAAAGGGTTAAATCGTGCTTCATTTATTTTTTGGTTTTAAATATTAAATAAAAATATTTGATAACTATTTAATTCTATTTATAAAATTAAAAACTTTTACTATTAATATAAAAAATAATTATTTTTATTTTTTTCTTATTTCATTAGCACAATAATAATTTAAACTTGAGCTATTTTTAAAAAATATAAACACCCAACCAATAGATTATAACTTACATAAAACCATTTTAATCTTTTCTTATTTCAGAAAATAAAACAGACAGTTAAAATCCATTAGGGGCTGAAACAATTCATTTCCTTAATTATTCAATCTTTTTATAAATAAAATTTAAGTTTAGTATTTTTAGTGTTTTTTTAAGGAGGTTATAATTATAAATAATAAATAATACATATGAGAGAAGAGATTGTATGAAATTATGATTCTTCGTCATCATTATCTCTTTTTCAACATGAGAATGACAAATAAGATTTTTCCTTCTGATTTTCAGCTTTTTTCTCCTGAAAAATTCAAATCCATCTAAAAATATTAAAAATCAAGAGAAAAAATCTGATTTATCATTCTCCTATTGAAAGGAACCACAGTTCATACAATCTTTTCTCTACATATGGGGTCCATTAAAATTTAATACAATTCAATATAAAGTATAATCAACTTAAACTAATTTTTAAATTTTACTATCACTGTTAAAGTTTTACTAGGAATTCTATCACACGCATATACATATAGAAATTATAGATTTAAAACATAAATGTTTGTTTAAAAGTAACATATAATAAATAATAAAACATATAGTTTGAAACTAATTAAATAATTGATGTAGATAATAAATTGTGTATATTAAAACAAAATTGTATGAAATATATTAAAATGAAGTTTTGATTAAATGATAAATTTAAGGTTGTAGGTTCAAATTCCATCAAATGCATATTTTAATCAGTTTTCGTTGAAATGAAAAGGCTAAATACTTTCATAACTTTTTGATCGAATTAATAACTCGGTTGAGGATGATAATAATTTAATTAAGGAATTAATAAATAGTATATATTAATTTTTGTTAAGCTTAATATAAAAATGGGATGAGTTGAGAAGCTGATTTAAAGTTAATGTCATCCCATACTTACCCTTTAGAGTATTATTTATTTATTTATTAATATATTGTCTTCTTTTAAGTTGTTAGCTTTATGTCGTTTGATTTTGTTACATTTTCCCTGCCCTCATTTATATCTATATAATGTTTATATATTTAAATATGTGGACCGCACACAGAATTTGATCATGTTTCTATGCTTTTGATTTTTATACATAAACATTAGGTTTTACATGTGAAATGTATCTTATTAACTAATTTATTTTTCTATAATATTTATTTTGTTTTTGTAATTTTAAAATAAATATTGAAATCAATTAAATCTTAATTCGATTGTTATAAATATTTTAAAATTTTAATATAAATGGATTAGTTAAAGGATGATAATAGAATTAAAAATCTTACCAAGCAAAGTGACCTATTGATGTTATTCAAAAATATAGTATTCTACCT
This sequence comes from Gossypium hirsutum, assembly GCF_007990345.1. NCBI lineage: Eukaryota > Viridiplantae > Streptophyta > Magnoliopsida > Malvales > Malvaceae > Gossypium > Gossypium hirsutum. The sequence goes on from NC_053425.1 coordinate 10,879,571, forward strand.
TTGGGTGTAAAGCAAACAAATTACATGCTTTGAAGAATCTTTGGGTGTAAAGCAAAGGAAAAGAGGTGTTTGTTTCTACATCTTTCTTTGGATAATCCATAGAAAGTAAACCATATTATCCTAATTGTCTCTTTCTTTATATATTATCCCCAAATTATATTCTTTTTTACAATAACAATGATTGAAAAATTCAAAGTTAGAAAAATAAAATAAAGGGGAAAATTCCAAATAAAATTAAAAATTTGTTTTTTTGTCTTAATTAATAATTGCATCGTTCTACTATGCCAAAATTGAAGAGCTAATTTCTTTGCTTTAATTTGTCAAATCTAATTCTTGTATTTTATGAAAAAGTTCAAATTTTTACAAATCCAAATAAAACACTAACTTCTCGTTTTTAATAAACGATAAAATTCATTATTTCTTCTTTGTATATAAAAAAATGGGATATACTTATTTTAACAAGTGGATGAAGAATGATGACCAGGATGAGACCATGGCGGTGGCGGCACCGGAAAATCTAATTGACTAGCCTGAGTTTGATTAAAGGGCGCCCTGGAAATGCCCATTTGGTGTTGCTCACCAAAAAGCAGAGGAAAAGAAGCGGAGGCAGAAGATGATGGTGATGAAAGCAAAGGTGGTGAGAGAGAAGAAGATAACAATGGCGGTTGGACATTGGGTAATTGAGATGATTGAATCATCTGGTTCAGCAAGCTTGTAGCTTGTTGTTCATGGAAATCATTACAGCTCTGCAGTAATTGAGAGTATTGCCAATAATCTCTAAGCATATCAGCAGTAGGTGGGGATTGATAATATGGTGGAAAATGGGTTGTTTGAGAACTAGAAACTGGTGTTTGGATGGTTGGAAAATTCTGCATTGGTTGAGGAACAACAACTCTGACATTTTCCGGGAAATTAAGCTTTGCTCTGTTTCCCCTGAATCTCAACGCGGCTTCATCGTAGGCTCTGGCGGCCGCTTCAGCCGTATCGAATGTACCAAGCCAGACCCTCGCTGCTTTGTTAGGGTCGCGTATTTCCGCCGCCCATTTCCCCCATGGCCTTTGCCTAACCCCTCGGTATCTTCTCCTCGGCTCGCCAGTTTCTTCATTGGAGGCTGCCGCTGCTTCACCTGCAGTTTCCATTGATGTGGTTGCCGCCGTTTCAGTTTCTTCAGTTACTGTTCAAAAAAAAAAAAGGATAGATAAACTGAATAAATAAAACTGTTAAAGCTAACTGTTTCATTGCAGCTTCGAGTTTTGACATGTAATAAAAATGGGTTTTGATAGAAAATAATCATAGATACCAGAAGTTGCAGGTGATGATGAATGGGCATGAGAGCTTGTTTGAACCAAATGAGCAGTAACGTCTTCTGCACGGCCCCTTTTTTGACCAATCTTGCATGGAGCAAGACCAGAAGCTGAACCAGTTTGTGTATGTTGGAAACAAGTGGCGTCCATGTTAGAAGGGTAACAATCCCAAGCAGCAAATCTTTGGCCAGAGACAACATGAGTCAAGGCAGATACCATTGCAGACATCTCGGTTGCTTGATGATGACTTTGTGATCCAAAAAACATATCTGATGATTCAACCCTATCCTCTGCTTGTCTTTGTCGGCAGCTATCATGTTCTTGTTGTTCGGGACCGCCATCTCCGACAGGTGGAAACCCGACGAACTCACCTGACCTGTTTTGGTGCGCCACCTTGTTGGGTAAAATACGTGAAAACCAATGTAATCTTTGGATTTATTTTTTTTATTTAAACAAAAATGAAAAAATTTGTATGAACAAATGAGGTAGAGAGGGTTTTATACGTGGATTAGGAATTAAAAAAGCTGAAGATATTTTGATCATGAGCTGCCACTAAAGTAGCACACTCTCCACAAATTTAATTTACCACTATACGATAAAATGTGATTTAATTGACAACTATTTTTTTTTTTATAAAATTCACAACTAAGTTTTATCACACCTAACATGTGGATCCTACGAAATATTTTATATTAAAAATATATAAATAAATAGATTATTCTTCTATTTAATTCTTAAATAATGTTTTTCAATTGTTATATAAAAGAGTAAAAATTTATCTCAACTTATGTTTTAGTAATGATATTTTAATAATTTCAATCTTTTTATATTTAGTATAGGTAGATTATGAACGCATGATCTTTTTACAGCGTTTACAGTGTGATAGTTGATATTATGAAATTTTCACCAGTTAAAATAAATAACAATAATTATAAAAAAGAAAAAACATTTAGTATACTATTAGTAGAATTTAAAATTTTCACAAAGGTAGTTAGAGTGATGACAAGTGCATGTTAGATATAGTAAAAGAAATGAGACACTTAGCAAATTTGTAACTCTACTTGTAAGATTAAAAAAGTGTATTGCTAATATATCAAATACTTACCTTTAAAAAATATTCAAAACTAAAATATAATAATTTTTTTTACATTTTAAAAATATTATATATTTTTTTAACCTAAGAAGATATTACTCATTAAATTCATAATCTCTAGATAATACTCATTTAGGCCTTGTATAATTTATAAAATTTTAAAATAATAATAGTAAAATTATACTTTAGCCCCTAAAAATGATAAAATTTTGATTTAATCCTTTTAAAAAAATAAAGATATAAACTATTAAAATGGTGAAATTATATTTTTACTATCATAAAAATTTATAATTCAATTCCGACCCTCCCCACAAAAAAAAAATTCTAACCTTACCCCTACCTCTTAAATTGTATTTTTAGATCCGCCATTGTCTATATTAATCTCAATTGTATTTAGTTGACAACTACTACGATTTAATAAGTGTAATATATTTTCCTTATTTACTTATTTTTGTGGTATTAATCGTTTTTTTTTTTTACTTTTTCTTTCAGTATTCAACGCTTTTTTAAGAGAAAAAATATTTAAAACGTTATGTATTTATTTTATAGGGTTTTATTCTTTTGGAAAAAACGTTTGGTCTTTTTAAATAATAGATTTGATTGAGAAAAGAGAGAGAGAGAAAAGGCAGATGATGGATCTTGACTAAATGAAATGTTCACACTTAACAATATTTTTTATTTATTTGTGTGTTTAAATTAAAGTTTAAATGATTAAAAATTCTCTCAATTTTGATATTTTATAATTTGATCCCTTAAAAATAAGTAATTTAATTTTTATTAACTTCAAAATTAAGTAATTAAAGATAATTAATCACATATTTTTATTTAATTTAAATTTTAACTCCTACTTTTCACCTAATAATAACAAAAAAATAAAATTTAAATCTCATAACATAAATAGTGAAAGTTAAGGGTTAAAATTTAAATTATTTAGTCCAAAATGAATTAGACATGTGGATTCCTTATTATTAATAATTATTCTTTTGTCGTAAAAGATCAAATAAATTGAAAACGTGAATCACATGATTAATTATTTTTAGTTGTTCACTTTTAAAATTGATATAATTTATTATTTTTAACAGTTTACTTTCGAATTTGATATAAGCTAAATTGATTTTTTTTTAGAGTTTTCATCGATAAAAAGATTTTCCTTTTTTAAGGAATTTAATTTACTTAGTCAGAGAATATATATTTTAAGAGACATACGTGGGAGGTGTGTTTAGAGATGTGAATGCGAGATGATTATGTGAGTTTTCCGTAGTGGTGAATAAGGATTCCATTTTTAAAGTTGAAGCACGTGCTATATATGAAGGTTTGAACATAGCATTGGCGAAAGGGTTCAGACAAGTAGAACTTCAATGTGATAATGCTATTTTAGTAGACTTTGTTAGCTGGTGGAGCTAATTCTAGTAGTTTAGTCCAACTGCGATTAATTAGTTGCCACTTCAAACATAATTGGAAAATAAGAATTTGACATGTATAAAAGTAGCAGAACATGGTTGTGAATCAAATGACTAAGTTCGCGAATAATAGTGAATCCAAACTTCTACTATTCATAGATCCACCGAGTTCAATTCAAGGAATACTGCATACTGATAGGAATGCGAGTATAATAATTGTTTATTAATGTAATCGCTTAAAACCTGTTATTTTCTACCAGTATATATATATTCACATATTTACCATGTTTGTTGAGAATTTAATTTTAGTTTGAAAATTTATTTTATGAATACGATATTTTTGAATAAAGGTGAGATACTATTTTTCCTAAAAAGTTTAAAGATGTATTTACGAAAAAAATACATGTTTTTATTTATTTATTATACTTTATATTAATTTTTTTTCCAATTATAAAATCTAAAATATTTAATTTTATTTTTATTTTAACTATTATTGAATTAAATATTAATTTATATTATAAATTAAATGATATTAAATAATTAAAAATTTATAATATAATTATATATTAATTTTGAAATAAATATATTAATTTATTTATTAAATATAAATACATTAGCATTAATAAAAATAAATAGATTAAATGTTGTTAATAATAAATTAACTGTTGTTGTTAATAAATATAATTTGAAAATATTAAAATTAATAAAATTAATTTTTTTATGATAGTAATTTTGAACATTACCATTACATTTATTTAGATTACTTTAGTGCGCTTTCTTTTATTTTTTTTAAATGTGATTTAAAGTTTAAAATGTTTACAATTATTATCAAAAAGTGTCGCTAAAAACTTAAATATTATTATTATGTTGAAAGTTAATGGAGTAATATAAATTTCACAAGTGGGTCTAAGGGTAAGGGCCTTGCCTTCCATGTGAAATTGTGTTTAAATAAATTATAAAATAATAATGATAAATTTTCATTTTGGCCCACAAAATTTTAAAATTCCATTTTGTCCCCTAATTTTTTTTTCTTGCTTTGGCCCCTATGCTACCAAGTGTTGTTTTATTATTATTGTATTATACTCTAAAAATAGATAGCATCATCCTAGATCTATTTGTGAAGGTTTTTTTATTCCATTGTTGAAATATTTATTCTTGATTTTCTTGTCTTTTTTACAAAAATTTTCTAAATAATATGGAAAGGAAAGATAAGAATGGACAATCTGATTTATAGCGATTCATTTTCACAAGACTAAGATAAAACATTTTCCTAATTTTTATGGCATACCTAAAACCCTTTAGTTTTTACAAGGTTCAACTATAGTCCTTTACAAATCACTCATGCCTCATTTGGTTATTAGTATAATTACATGCGGAAAAAGTTTATTGATTACATCTATATTATAATAGTTAGTATAATTTTAAACTTGAAATTAGAAAGACGGGTAATAACTCTTATAAAAAATAAGACATTCAAAATAAACAAAAAAATTTTCCTTCTCTTTGTTAAAAATAAGTCATGTGAGTGACTAAATAACTTATATACTAAAACATGCATAAGAAAAATACTCTCACCAAACATAACAAACGTAGCATTAAGGCTTTATACCTTAAAACTTCAAATAAAGAAAAGATTTATACAATGAAAAGCTCTTAAAGGCTTGTGTTTACAAATGTTAACTTTCTCTCAAAGAATAGAAATGAGAATGATAAAAGGATTTAACAATAAGCACGTAAGAGATATGTATAAGATAAAATGAAGAAAAAAAGAATTTGAGGCTTTTCTCTATATTTTTATGATTGGATACCCATCTCTTGTGTCTTGATGTGTCTTTAATATGTATTTATATTAAAGAATAAGTTCATGGAAGTTTATGATCATTGGGGATGATTTAAAGCCGTTAGAAGAATTAATTTGGACATTAAATGTAATTACGGAAGCGTAGGTATTGATATCTAACCTTTGAAATTATTTGATCGTTGAGTCATTGAGTATTATACTTGAGTGGGGTGTGGTATCTCCTCGTCATGTGTAATACCCCGAAAATTTTTATAGTAAAATATTATCCGTGATATAGTAAAATAAGGAAATAAAGTGACAAAAAGGGAAATTTTGAGTTATGTCAATATTGGGAAGTATATTATGACATATTGATTCAAGAAAGGATTAAATTGTAAAAGTGAGAAAAGTTTTGTGGCCCAAGAGTAAATACTCAAAATTTGAAGGATTAAAGTGTCAATATGAAAAGTTGAAGGACTAATAGTGAAAATATTTTAAGGGTGGAATGATCTAGAAACCAAGGAAAATTGATGAATTAGGACCAAATTGAATAGGTGAAGAATTATGAGGGACTAAATTGCAATTTTACCAAATTAAGTGATGACTCAAGATTGAAATTTTAAAAGATCACAGAGGGCAAAATGGTCAATTGGAAGAGAGAGAAATCTAGAGACAATGATGATGTTGGAGATATTTTAGATAAATTAAATAAATAAATATTAGTTTATTAATACTTTAAATTGATTTTTAAATGATATTTTATTATTTATTATTATTTTATTTAATATATATATGTAAGGAAAGCAAGGGGAGGATGATCACCATTCTCATGCAATTAACGTGAGGAGAAGAAGAAGAAGAAAGAAGGTTTTCCTTTTCTTACAATTTAGTCCTTCCTCCAAAAATTCATTATTTTCACCTAAAATTTGAAAGAATTTCCTTAGCCATCAAGAGTGAAAGATAGCAAGGAGATGATGGGGAGCAAGAATATCAAGTTGGATCCAAGAAATAGAAGCTGGAGGAGAGAGAAAAATCAAGTTAAAGGTTGAAGTCAATAAGAAAAGGTAAGTACATTAAGATTTCAATATGTTTTTAAGTTTGTTATTATTAACAAAGCATGGAAATAATGTTATAGTAGAGTTTTCTTACATAAGGTCCTATGTTCTTGATATGTTAGTGAAGAGAAAATAAGAGAAAGTGATGAGAAATGGTGTAGAAAAAGAAAATAAGGGTGTTATAACATGGTAATTAATATCTTGCACTAAAACAATTATGGACAGCAGCAGTAGTCTAATTTTGAAAAATCACCAAAAATTGTAGAAATCTAATTATAGGATGAATAAAATATGAGATTAAATCTTATTGAGTCTAGTTTCTTATAGAAGAAACGGTGTAAGTAATAGATTTTTAAATCATGAAATATAAAAGTAATAGATTTTTAAATCATGAAATATAATGAATTTTGTGAGACAAGGTTAGAATGAATTCGGGTTCCCCTATTCTGACTTTGGAAAATCATCAAAAATTGGATAGAAATAATTAGGGGCTTAAATTTATATTTTTAGAATCTTGAATGAGTTTATTTTCAATATAAATAAACGTGAATACCATTCAAATATGTACGAGGAGATAATTAATTTTTAGTAAAGAAGGGTCAGAACTGTCAGACAACAGAACAGGGGTAACTTTAAAGAATAAAATGTACTTATTGGTTAAACCAAAAATTCTGAAAATTTTATGGAAAGAAGATATATGAGTCTAGTTTTAGGGAAAAAAACTTTATCTTAATTTGGAGCTCTATAGATCCAGATATAAATAATTTAGTGACTATGATACAGATGGACAGCTTGAATATTCATAAAAGTAAATAAAAATATATATATAGATAATGTTATTTACAAGTGTGTTATATACATTAAGGATGTGGAATGGAGAGGAGGAGGAGGAAAACATATATGAATATTCATTTAGCATGGCTAATTTGCATATTTTAGGCTCAGGGACTAAATTGAATAAAAGTAAAATTTTATAGGCAATTTTGTAAAAATGCCAAAAATGACCAAATTGCATGAAATGGATTATTTTATTATTTAAATTACAAAATTGAATAAAATTATTAATTTAGTTCAAGATACGAGGAAAACATGATTAAATTGAAAAGTGTTAAAATTATGGAAAATTCTGATATTTTATAGAATTCATGGACTGTTATCAATATGTATGAGAATAATAGCTAAAAATAATGATTAAATTGCAAGAATTTTATTTTCCTGACCCTAAGAATGAAATCGTCATTAATTAAAAGTTTAGGGGCAAAATGGTAATTTTGCCTAGAGCATTAATTAAATGTATTAGAATATGAAATGAATGAAAATGATGATCAAATTTATTTATAAAGATCTGGACGACTCAAATATGAGACTTGATCGTGGAAAAGAAAAGATATCGGATTAATGAAATTATAAACACAAACAAGCAATGAGGTAAGTTCGTGTAACTTGAATTATATTCTTAAATGCTTGAAATGCATGTTTTTGATATGAATATGATTTGAATGTTCATTATATGGAAATTTATGAAACATTGATATATTTGATAAAATGGGAAGAAATCCAGTTTGAATGAAAGGAAAATTTGATGGATCTCTGAAAAGGAATTGACGGTAAAAAGGATCTAGCCCGGACGGGTGATCCTATTCTGATATAGCCCTCCCGAAGAATACGTGTAACATGGATTTAGCCCGGACGGGTAATCCAAATTAGGGTCTGAATTTAGCCTGGACTGGTAATTCAGATCGAAGCTCATTAGAGTAATTGTCATTGCAGGGAATTTAGCCTGGACTGGTAATCCCGACAATACTCTATGAGTTTATATTACAGGGGATTTAGCCTGGACTGGTAATCCCACTGTAAGGATGAGGTTCGCGGGAGTGTGCTCTCTGAAATGAAATGTGTAAGACCATGGTTGAAAGATACCATGGCAGCCTGATATGAAATGTGTAAGACCATGGTTGAAAGACACCATGGCAACCTGATATGAAATGTGTAAGACCATGGTTGAAAGATACCATGGCAACCTGATATGAAATATGTAAGACCATGGTTGAAAGATACCATGACAACATGACAGAAAATGAGTAAGACCATAGTTGAAAGACACTATGGCATCATGTCAAAGATAAATAAGACCGTGGATGGGAGACGCTATGACATCTGTTGAACAATTGATATTCAGGTAATATGTATCAGATGACGAATGGTTATATGAAATAATTATTAAGATAGATAAACGAAATAAGTATATGTACATGAAATATAATTTATGTTAAGTTTGATATAAGCTATTACCGAAATAAATATACATAAAATATATGGAAATGATGGAGCATGAAATATTGATATCATGAAATGAATGATATATGCTTATGAAGAAACGGTAAGAGAATGATATGTTTCATGACATGTACATATATGATTATCTTTGATATGTTGATACAAGGAAATTATGTAAGTAAAGACAATTATTAAACTCAAGTGTGACATGTCGAGAAAATAAGTATATCAATGTTGAATTTATATGAAATATGTGCAAGTATACTAACAATGATGTGGCTTGACGCTTAGACAAAGGTCAAGCTATTGATTGAATGGTAACATGTTTAATTATAAGAAGCATTGAAATGGTAAGTACTTAGTTGAAAATAAAATTTAAGATTCTGCGAAATTTTTTATGATCCCGATTTAATTCCGGTTGGTTTTTAATGTATGTTTGGGGCTTCGAGGGCCCAATAAAGAGACGTTATGATTATTTTCAAAATATGAATAATAAATGACTCAGAATTATCTGAAAATGTTCAGTAAACTCCCGTAATGCCTCATACCTATTCCGGCAATGGATACGGGTAGAGGTGTTACATCATGGGTCTGGTGCCTCTTGAGTAGGGGTTCCATACCTAAGTAATGAGAAATACCAAACAAAAGCTTTGCTTGACAAGTATTGCACCCTTTACTAAAAGGGTTCAATACCTATGTGCTAGTAGGCATATTGCCTCACACATATTGCACCCTTTCGCCTAGGTACCCCACTTGGCTTGAAAACAGGTACAAAAGAATTCTTAATAATAATTCAAACCTTAAAATTATTTTGAGAATGTTTAAAAAATTTTCAACCATGTTTTTACGAAATTATTTAAAATATATAATATATAAAATTTATATATTAAAAGTTTAGGACATGAAAAATAATATAACAAAATGTTAGAATTAAAATGTAATTTTATCATTACGTCAAGATTTAAATACATTAAAGATATCTTTACTTTTAACAAAATTTAAAATTTGATGCTCATTCTTTAATTTTAAGATACTGAGTCCATATACTTGTTTTAATTTAGCAATCTTGGTCCAATTTATAGCATCATCCAATTTTGTTGTTAGTCTTGACGTGCAAATTATAAAAGAAAAGGAAAATTAATATTTTTAATATTTAATGTTTATAACTTTTTTTTGTCAATTTCGCTTTTTATCTTTAAAAGTACATAAAATTTTCTAAAATATATATTTCTTTCCATATTTTCAATAAAATGTCATAAAATTTTAAATTTTTTCCAAGAATTATAGAAATTTTCTTTCAAGGTCTTCAAATTTTTTTAAAAAAATTAATTTTCAAAAATAAAATAGTTATTTACTCTTTGAAAGATAATATAAGGTCTCTCCAAAATTTTTGCTATTCATTGGCTCAAGGGAAAAGCTAGAACAATCTTTTAAGTGGCCAAAAAAGAATAAAAAAATTTGAGGGTCAAAGTATAATTTTACCATTATATTAATTTATGCTTTTTTTTTAAATTGAAAGGGCTATGTAGAGAAATTTCCTTCTTTGAGGGACCAAAGCCACTAATTGCCCCTCCTTTTGCGCGGATTTAAATAAGTATTTTTTAAGTTTAATTAAAAATTTAAGCCATTTTAAAAAAAATGGGTTTTTTTTTATTTTTTAAATTACAGTTATTGGATTTCTTAAGTAAAACGACAATTGTAATCAAAACTTTTATAATGAAAGTAATAGAAGTCAAATAATCTCAAGATTTAAATTATAATTACATATCATTGAAATAAAAAAAATTCCACACCAATATTTTTCTTTTTAAATTTTTTTACAGAAGAACTTAAATTTATATCTTTATTATTACAATAACAATATTGATTAAGTTAAGATTAAATTGATATATACCATTTTTATATTTTTAATAAAGAAATTTCTGAGTAATCAAACAATAATTTTTTTATAATAATAAATGATGCTTGACTTTTATAATTTTGGTCAACGCAATGGATGTTTTGTTAAAAGACAAAACTTTTTATACTTTAACTTAGCTCCTGGAGTTGGTTTTTGTAGCATCAACAACCAACCGACTGTTTTGTATTTCAGTTGTTTAATTTTAATTATAAAATATATAAAATATCAATTAAAAATATATTTTTTAATATTTTATTAATTTTTAATAATAAAATAGATTTTTAAAATATTTTATCAATTTTTAATAATAAAATAGATTTTTTGATTGGACATGAGTATGAATTTTTTTTTTAAATTGTCTTATTATAAATTTTGATCACATTTTTTTGACATAATGTTTAGAACTATTTATAACTTTTTTTCAATTCATAGATAGGAGGATAATAAATTTCAGTGTACTCGGATCCACTTCCTCTTGTATTGACAATAATACCCATACTAATTGAGCTAAGATTTAATCCAATGATGTTGTATTTGTTGGTGTGGATATTATTTAATTATATAAGTGTATTTCATTTTTAAAGAAGTTAATATAAATTTAAGGTTGCTAGTAGGCTGAAATAGACTGACTAAAATTTTAACCAATATTATCAGAAGGATAGCTTCTTCGACAGTCTTTTTCTCTTTTTTTACATTGATCTTCTTCACTAAGCTCCCAGGGTCTTCAACAGGATCAGACTCTCTGCCCCCCAATGTGGCAGCTACCTCGCCAGACACCTTGTCGTCGTTGATGTTTAAGGCTATCCCGACTCATCAGTTGCCACAGAAGCAATCACTGGGATGTGCCCGCTGTTGAGCACAGGTTCGAGGATTGCAACCTCTGGGACGAAACCCGGTTGAGATGCATTGGGACGAGGCCAGGCCGTCACCATTGATCCCCGAGAGTCCCACGGCAGCACCACCCGGATAGGATATGTGCACGAGGTCTTTGTTGACCTTACCTACAAGGACTGTGGAGACAATGTACATTGTAGCAGCATCGGTGACACGGAGACCATATTTGACGGTAATTCAACTTTGGGATGAAAGGAAGTGATTCTGAAGAGAGTTCTAGAAAATGGCCGAGTTTTGAAGCCCCTTGCAGTTGCACTCCAAGACAATACGTTTTTTACTACGTTGGAATAGAAGTTGTTGTTCATGTTTTTATGGGTGTTTTCCGTTTGGTGAATGACGAGGAATATTCCAATTGAGTAAGATTGAGAGATTTGAGTAAGATTATTGTTGTTGCCATCGGTTAATGCTGCATTTTGCATAGCTACATGAGAGAGGAGGGTTTTTATTAGATAAAGAAAAAAATGGCATAAGCATCATTTCCTAGTAGAGAGGACACACAGAGTTGAGAACATAGAATCTTCTTGACCCCACGAATCGGCTGAGACTTTATCTGATAACATTCTAGAGATGGGTTCGGTCAGATTAGTTAGAATTTCATTTAAGATAGGAAAATTGAGTTTTTTAAGTGATGAAATATATATTTGAATTCAAATTTGTTCACGTGAGAATGAACAATAATTATTTAAGTTTTGATACATGAGGTGAAATTTTTTAAATTTCATTAACTGAAATTGTCAATTTTTAAGTTTGGGAAATCAATAGACTTGCGACGACTTTCTGAATGGGATTCTGACATTTTTAGGTTGAGATGTCTACATGATTTTCGAAGTTATATCTCTTAACTTCGAAACACACTTTGAATCAATCGATTGTGAGTCTGGGAGCTCAAGTTATGATCGTTTTAGTGAAAATTGCACAAGCAGAATTTCTAAATGGGATTATGACAAGAATTACGAGTTTCGAACTTTTAATTCGATTTTAAATCATATTGTATTCAGGTTTTAGGCTTAATTTTTATTAAATATGAGCACAATATTGTATTTATCAGCTCTTATTATTCTATTATTTTATTATTCTGAATTTTTTATAATTATTAAGTATTTTAAGTTATTTAAGAATTTTATGTAAATAAAAAAGTTTTATTTAAAATTATTTCTAAAAATCACAAGAAAGAAATCTTATCCAAATAAACAAACTCTTAGAGTTAAAATTAAAAAATTAAAAAATAAAGAATAAATATTCAAAATAATAACTAAATAGCAAAAAAATAGATTAAAGCAAAGTGGAAGATGAAATGATAAACCGATTGATAGAAGTGATAATAAATGTCCAATTGAACCATTTGAGATATAAATCCCAACAAACTTAATTAATGGCTGTAATTAACCCTCTAAAAAATAAACATTGACAAATTAAAGGGCAAAAAATGAATTCTCACGACTCCTTGAAGAAAATCGAGAAGAAAACTACTTCTAAAAATCACAAAAAAGAATTTTTGCACAAAGAAACAAACTCGTAGAGTTGAAAACTTTATTAATAAAAACCAATTATCTTCTTAATGAACAATGAAAAAGCCTTTATATAGACTAGCTAAATAAATCTAAATAAAAATACTAGAACTCTAATTAACCTAAATAATAAGAAATAGTTTTAAACATTTTTTTGTTGACATAAAACTCTTAAATAACTTAAAATATTTAATAATTATAAAAAATTCAGAGTTATAAAATAATAAGAGTTTATAAATACAATATTCAGCTCATATATAATAAAAATTAAGCCTAAAACCCGAACGCAATATGACTTAAAGTCAAATTAAAAGCCCGAAACTTGTATTCTCATCATAATCTCGTTCAAAAATTCTGTTCGCGCAGTTTTCACTTAAACAATCATAACTTGAGCTCCTGAACTCAAAATCGAGTGATTCAAAGTGCGTTTCAAAGCTAAGAGATAGATTTTCAAACACCATGAAGACATCTCAACTCAAAAATGCCAAGATCTCATCCGGAAAGTCGTCGCAAGTCTGCTGATTTCCTAAACTTAACAATTGACAGCTTCGGTGAATGAAATTTAATAAATTTCACCCCATCCATGGATGTATCAAGTTCTTACATTAATTTGATTATGTAAAATAAATAATAAAATGTTATATTTCATATTGAATAATAAAAAATATATTAAATTTATATTTATGTTATTGTTAAATAATAATTATGTTAATGTAATTAAATATATTTGCATCTATTTTTATTAATCATATAACTAATTATTTATGATTAATTTATACCAATTTTAATATATATTTATTAAGTTATTATAAAAACAAATTTGTGCATTTTATATAACAGTAATAAATAAATTATATTTTCTTGTACATTTACTTCTTATTGAAGGGAAAAAAAACTCATTCCAGGCCTAGGCATGGAAGCTACCATATGTTTTTTAAATTGAAAAAAAAAAGTAAAATATGAAAAGTTAAAATAAAAAAGTTGACCGACAAACGGTCTTTTTATCTACCGGAGGATGATTCATCAATGGGAAAAAAAAGGCCTCCAATACGTTGAAAGATCCAAACACCTATTTACGTAGCAATTGGGGATAAAAGCATGTTAAACACATTTAATATATTTACGTAGCAATTTTGTTCTAGTGTATAGGATCCGATGCTCCCTCATGATTCATACCAACGAGAGCACAGGGCGCCAACGATGCCACATCAACATAAAGCAGATAGGTCTTACCGAAGACGAAGATCAAGAACAAAAGCCCATCAAAACGAGAAAGGAGACACAGGCTCCTAGCCGACGTGAAAATGACCCACAGATCAAACAAAATCCAAGCCTACCACAGCTTGATGACCGAAGGCAAGAGGGTGAAGATGGTAGCTAGATCCTAAGATTATTTCGCTAAAACCCAAAAGAAAGGGGAGAGTACAGACAGAGAAAAGGAGATTAGGAAGGGGAGAGATGAGCAACACTAGCCCGGAAGCCGGATGGATGACTGCTAATACCTATCAGCTGGTTTAAAGAGAGATAAGAGGAAAAGCCTACATGAAAAAGATTATTTCAATTGGCTTAGTTGGAAAGTCATTTACCAATAGATTTTTCATTAAGGAAGCTACCTGAAATGCATAATTGTCTTGCACAGGTATCATGAAATACATAGCTAGCAACCATCACCGTGAGCAAGCAAGCTTAGGAATCTGCAAGCATCGCCAAGCATATCATGAAATGCATAACTGTCCATGGAGAGAGGGAGATGGGAGGGAGGGATTCAGAGAAGGGGCAGCAACAAACTCGAAGAATAAATTATCTTAATGACTGAACGAAAACGCGTCCTGGTATGGCATACGGATACAAACAGGAATGGACCAGTTGGCCTGGCTTACAAGAAATATACAACACAATGATACAAAGATCATGCAATTTCAGCTAATGTTTCTCTCCCTATTTCCTCAAAACTGACCATTATCCGCATAATAAAAAATCTACCAAGAAATTTTCAGACCCTAGAGAGATTAAGTGGCATACCTTACATGAACTAGTCACATGAAGACCGAAAAATAAAACATAGTATCCAGCACCATAAAAGTAATTAGACTTAACGTTAAACGAAACAAGAAATAAAAAGATGAACCTACAACCCGATATAAAATATCCTGGGTGATAATGAATTCTTAATGCCAGTATCATCGCAGTTCCTTACCGACAAACTATTACTGTGAGTTCTCTCTTATTGTCTGCAACTGAGAGAATGAAATTCGGATTATTGACCCACCAAGTGAGGTTGCGTGCTTGGAAACAAGGGCTTCTGTAGCTTGCTCCTCATTTTCAAACATAACAAGGGCTTGCTTCTTTCCGTTCATTTCAAAGAGCTTGGTATTAACGATGGTGCCATGTTCCGCCAAGTGGTTCACAATTTCCTCTTCAGTGACATCCTGAGGTAAAGTAGAAAGATGGACCATCTTTGTTGGGGAGCAGCAGTAACGGTAGTTCTTCGCAGCATGGCGATTAAAGCGGTTGAGATTTGAGTTCATATATTCATGGGTATCAGTTCCCTGTGTTATATTTGGATGTTTTGAAAAATTGACCTCCAGTCGCTTCCCAAATAGCATGGCCCCCTGATTTTTCAATTGTGTCAGTACCCAGTAAGTGTTCAACCTAAAACCAACCGCTTAATAGTATTTCTTTAAGAGAACTAAACATCCAAGAACAACATTTCAAGAGATTCAAAAGCCAAACCTTGAGAAAATGTACTGCCAGTTCAGCCTGGAAGCCATCACCCATTTGAACAAGAGCATGATCTGGTTTATTACGTAGAAGTTTAATTCTCACAATGTTTCCATAGAGTGAGAACAAGTTGAATAGCTTATCCTCATCTATTCTCTGAAAAAAGATATTAACTGTCAAGCTTAATGATAGGTAGAGTCGAGAATTCAACCAAAAAAAAAAAAAAAAGATAGCAACTAGCTTACATCAGGATTTAGATTGGAAACGAGCACTGTGCACCTATCATTTGTCCCACTTATTCCTGGAGGCAAACCTCCTCCAAAAGCTGCTGCAATTGCAGCTGCATTAGCCATCTATATTTCATGGAGAAGAGGGAAATGCAATCATTAAATGTGGTAGTATCTAACAGATAAAATAAAGACCTTCAGCAAAATCAATTCACACTTCACAACAAACTTGACCCAGTTAAAGAATGTAGTAACACCCCATACCAAATGGAAACATAGATGTGTGTGATATAAGCCCAAATAATATCCACAATCCAAGTTTGATCAAAATTTCTTTCTATTGGCAAGACTAGAATAGAATGCATGCTCTAATAGTTTGCCACAAAATTAAGCTACAAAAAGTATATGGGCGCTGAGTAACATTTGCCATGCAGGGAAAAAAGAAGTCTGTTTAATCACTCCTACAAAAACAAAGAGGTTAGCTGGCAGACACTCTTGACTGTTGTGGCTGAATAACATAAAGGATGATAATACCCCCAAGATCAGAAAGAACTGTCTCATTTATATTCAGACCATGAACTGAGCAATACCCACCTGTGGGAATCCAACTGAAACAGAAGAAAACCAACATTTATTAGTCAACAAGGAAAAATCAAATAATGAGCAACAATAAAGAAATTATGTACATGTACCAAATTAAGCACCTGCCCTAGCTACACGAGCCTCGGGCATACATACCTCCTGCATCACCATACCCAGGATGCTGCATTTAAAAATATATGCAAATTAAAATCAAAAAGGAAATAGCTGCAAAAACAGTTGTGGAGATGCACATATACTTCTAGAAATCTCATGTTAGAAGGAAATTGCAAAAATTGATTATACCTGTGATGATCTGCCCTTCTGCTCTGTCGGGAGATTTGGGTTTGTGAAATCCCTTGGCAAGAGAGAGAGAAAGAGAGAGGATACAATGTAAGCAGCACCAAAATGAAAATGTCGACAAGATATAAAAGAGAAGCAAGTGGTTACTAACATACCTTGATCGCTCATTATTATAATGGACTTGTAATTCATCAAGGCTGAAATAAGAAAATCAATAGCAACTTAATAATAACAATGGCTTTTTAAGAAGTATAATCTATCAGACAGGAGAAAAATAAAGCATAATCAAACAAAACAAATGAACTTCCACGCCCACATGCTGTAGACACAAATAATGGTATGGCTGGAACTGGATGAATAAACCTACTTTGAAAACTGTATATCAAGCTGGCAGCAGCCATCATAAATATTACGGCCCTGCAAAACATCAAGAAATTAAATTTCCCACGAAAGCAAACCACTAATTAAAATTAAAAGAGCTTACCATAGAAATATGAATACCATATTTATACAAGTAAAAATACCTGAAGAGAAGTTCTAGCTGAGATAGCATTCTGGCGTCCTTGATACTGGATCAGGGCTTGAAAGCCTAAAAGATTTGCAAGAATAGGATGAGGAACAGAGGAAAGACTAAATAAAAAAGAACACAAAGTTTATTCAAAGTAGTTCTTTCATGACCATGTATCTAAAATGTATGGTAAGCATATTCACAAAAACAACTGCAAACTGTAGACACTTCATAGCTTTGAAATTATTTCCCAGTAAGCTGGTATCAACATAAATATATTGTGCAAGAGTTCAGTAGGCAGCTTAATATATTGTATAAGAGTTCAGGAGAGAGAAAGAAAATTTGAAGCTGACCAGCCGACTTCTGAAATGTGACAATCTTCTCCACAAATCCATGAGGTGAGAAAACCTGGTGTAGCACTTCCACAGTAATAGGATAAAGCATATGATGGATTGTGACCAGGAGGATTCGATTCGGCTGTGCATCCAAAGTGTGCCCAATAGCAGACCCGCAAGGAGACAGAAGAGAGAGGAATATAAATGGAGAAGCACAGATAGAGAAGAGAAGAGAAGAGAATAATAAAGAAGCACAGATAAAGAGAAGATTAAATGAATAAAGAAACAAACCCTGAATATGCAGTAAAAAGGCCTTTAAAACACTGAAATTGGAAGGACTATAAAAACCTAGGAAACTCAGAGAGGAGGAAAGGAAAGCCAAAATAGATTTGTTCTAGTTACTTTATAAGTATGAACTTGAGGTTACTTGTGCAACAAAGACGTTTACTACGTAGATATTATTCACCCTATAGTTGGATAGTATAATGCATAGAGCTAACAGGATAAAGGATTGACCATGATCTTTTTGTAGCTAAAAATTAAAATAAACAAGATATTACTCAATAAACCACAATTGAGTAATGCCCAAAGTAACTTCAACTAAAATGGTTGAAATGCTAGTTGCACTTTGAAATTAAAGGCTTAAAATCCAAACAAATAAGAAATCTTGTTGAATCGACCACAAGGAGGTGAAATATATAGCATTTAGCAAAGAAAATGTCTGACAGCAAAACACAAACAGATTGCATATTAGCAACATGACAGCAGAATTACCAACACATATGGCACAAAATGAACTTTATAAAGGCATCCTAGTGATCAAACAGCTACTACCCCATACATGCAGGGGTGTAGAGAGGGGGGGTCCAAAAAATATTTGGCTTCATCCCAGCGTACACGACCACTAACGTTACCAGTAGGAATTTAACTAACATAGCTCCTTTTCCCAAGTCACTCAGTTAATAACAAAAAGCTCCACCTTGTATATTATGAAAATAATCAATCTTTCAATAATCTACAATAAAGTATTTTTTCCACAGCAATCAATTTACTTCCCAGCAGCATATTTCAAGACTGTTTTGAATTTCAGAAGGCCACATTTTATACATACTCAACTTTAGAAAATCAATCTGCAATAGATTTTGTTCAAGTTAAAATATTCCCCATAGTCATTTTACTGCACCATAGGTACTCTCTGTATTTTAAATATGGTGCAACAGTTATCCCAATAAGCTTGGTTTATTATGGAAACTTCAAATCAACATTACTGAATGATCCTTGTTGTCAAAGATAAAGATATATCAAAGACAATAACTGACAATTAATTAAAAAAGAAAAAGCATAACATGTTCTAAAAGCTACAAATACAATTGGTCACACACAAATGGCTTCCTTTGAAACATTTTTCTCCATATAGTTCAGTAAGTATGTTTCGCATCCACAATATGATAAGGTGCTAATCTACTAACCTCATCACCTCGTCCTTGAGCATTCTGATCCATGGTTGTCAGTTCTTGATGTGATGAGAATTGAACATACACATTCCTCCCCCTGGACCATTACAAACTCATGCAAAAGACTTGGAAACAAGGAGCCCAAGAAAAAGCAAATAAAATACTTTTATACCTGATAGTTGGTTGAACATTAGTGTAGAACTGCATTGCATTGATGGCTGAAGGAATATCTTGCATTTGGAGAAGAGCCTAAACGATAAATATATTCATCACAGGTACAGGTAAACTTTCAAGTTCAAACAGCTAAATCTATCACGAGCAAAGTAAAGACCTGATTCTTTGCACGGAGCATTACAAGCTTTGTTATCACTCCAAATGGCTGGAAAAGTTGAAGCAAATCATTCTGAAACAAACAAAAGGAGATACGTCAGATGATATATGTAAATCATTGAAGAATATGCAGTGCAATTACACTTAATAAAAACCTATGCATTTTCATTGCAGCCTATTTTACATGGACTCAAGTATAGGTATCCAGTATGGGAATGTCTACGGGTCTAATTCGTTATTTGCTCAACCTTTTAGGCTAACAAAGTCACTAAAAGGTGACCAAAAGCAAGATACAAGTTTACAGATACATCTTATGAAAACGTAACTGAAAATATAATTTATTATATAAATAATTTTTCTATATTTACCCTTATGTCAATAAGACCAATGATTTCTTTCCATCTTCAAGCCACAAATATTAGCCCTTTCCAGTCAGTTTATTTCTATTATCCAAGTTTGATTTGCTTGAGGAAAATAAGGCAAATCAATACTGCAACCACATCGTTCGACACGTATCATGAACATATTGTCATGTTTTGTCAAGATGGTAGACTCGGCTGGAAGTGCCGAATCTATGTAACACTTAAAATAGTAATTCTCTTAACAGAAATTCATAAATGCACAATAATTTTTAACCTTTTTACATTTAGTTCAAAATAAAGTATTACTCGTTTGCCTTATTGAAAGCATACACTCCAAAAATAATCATGATCAGTCAAAAAGACAACATTGTGATTACTCAGTAAAAGTTAGCAGTAAAGAGAACGAGTAAACTATAAAAGGAAAAGAGGCATTACTTCAGAAATTTCATGGCCAACGTTGCGAACATGAATGACTTTAGAAGCTTCCGCCATTTGCAAGGACCTGTAACAAACTCAAAACACTATCATTATCTTTTATTCATCAACTTTCCTATCAAAGAACTAATTAAACAATGCATTTCTATCCAAAGTACAAGCAAAAGAAAATACACAAATTTCTCACTAAAATTAAGCATCTAACAGTCAAATCATACATATTAAATGCGAAATAATTAAAAAAATAAAAAATCAATGTGTTTTTTGTTTCTAAATATCAGAAAGATTGTGAAAGTAAAAAAGCATAAAAAAAAATAAACAGAAACTCTGTTGGATTGCTAAGAAATCAGAAGAAAGGGAAAAGAAAATTTTAAAATAAAAAAGGCGGAGGCTTTTAAGTTTTAAGTTCGAATCTGAAGAAGAGAGAAAGTAAAATGCAAAAATCTAGATTTATTAGAATTGAATGTTTGATTCTGGAAACAAAAGGGACCGTTATATTTTAGTTAAAAGGAAAAAAAGCACAGTGAGATCAGAGAGAAAGAGAGATAACTTGCCTGAGAAAGAGAGGGAAAGAGAAAGGAAAATTGGAGAGAAAGTGGAGGGAAAGGAAAGGAAAGAATCGAAGAGGAGAGGAGAAGAGAAGAGAAGAGAGGGAATCAGAGAGAAGTTGAGAGAGTGTTTGTTCGCATGTTTTTATTTTTGCCCTATCCTCTTTCCTCTTTTCCACTTTCCTCTTTTCGCCCTAATCCCCTCTTCTCTTCCCCCGGCCCACCCCCATTCTAAATTGAATTTTCAAATCATACCCTAATTTGTATTTTTTTGAACTACATATATTAACTAGAAATTTTGTAAATTACAAGTAGTATATAATGATAACTTTAAAATAAAGTAAAATTGTGTGCATTGTTTTTTCATATAAATGCATTTAAATTGTTTTTCAAAAAATTATCCTTGTAAAATATATGTTGTGTGTTTGCTTCATGGAATGTGTTATGCCCTTACTTAGCTTGGACACGTGGCAATATGAGAAATAACTTTGCAAGCACCCATGGACGATCCTCCACCTTGTATTTTTAGTGGTGACCAATAATCAATCACGCACATACTTCTCGCCACCTATAAGGAGGTCACTCGCTGTTGGATTCCTCATGGGGACCATTAAGAGACCACCAAGGTATAATGACCTCATACAACCTCATTAAAGGGAAATGAGAAGCTAGAGTAGGACCATACAGTACAACAATTTACGAAAATTGACACACAACGAACCTGCCACCTAACCGACCACATGAGTATCCTACCACTCATATTGTCAATGATATGGCACTACATGACAATGGGACCTCCCCTATTATACCTCAAAACTCGAGATATAAAGGATCTTTCTTCTTCCCTAAGCATCCCACTTGATAAATTAGTGTTCTTCAGCCTTTCTTTCTCCTTTCGCCTTTCTTCTCCTTCTCCTCCCCCTTAAGTTCTCTCTTCCGACTCTTCACCTATCACACGTGAACCAACTTTATAGTCACCACCCACCTTCTCTTCCTTGTCCCTTCCTTGCTAATTCATTGTATCAACAAAATGTAAAATTTCTTGGGATTTTTTACATTCCAGTATCATATCTTCATGGTTGGATAAAAAAATTTATTTTGAGACATTATCATATTTGGATGGAAAAAGATGACATCAAGTCAATAATATGACAGGTAAACTACATTTGTAATCACCCAACTATGTTTTTTTTTCTTTTTTGGTCACCAACTATGAAAAGTTACAAAATAGTTACACAACTATTCGATTTTGTCTTTTTTAGTCACCCAACTATCTTAGACTTTTAGGTGTTCCCATTTTTAAATCAGCCAGCTAGTAACCAAAAAAGAAAATTTTGAATAATTGGGTGATTATTTTGTAACTTTTCATAGTTGGTCGACCAAGTTTGGTGGTCATTTTGTATCTTTTCATAGTTAGGTGACTACTAATGTAGTTTACCCTAATATGATATTACCAATAGCAAGTGTTTAGCTAATGAAGGTAAAATTACTTAGCACATTATTGAGTATGTTATAGTGTCTTATTGGATTCGTTTGGCTAGAATGTAAATTTTTGTTGATTAGTTGACAACATATGAGATTACGTAAAAGCATATTTTACTAAGTCATTTTTATTTCATTTGTTTTTTTTTTCACTAAGCAAAGGTTGAAGTTGTCAAATTTTATTTTACTAATAATTTAATGCATTTCTCTCCTAAAATACTTAACATATCTCATTTCTAAAAAAAAGAATTAAAATCAAGGAGAAGAAATAAATAGTTAAAGCTTTTCTTTTAATTGAAGTACCATGAAAAAGAGCAATACATTTTTTTACTAAAACATGTTATATGTTATGGTTTAAAGGTAAAATTAACCAAAATGGTAAAAAAAAATGGTAAACTTGTTATAAAAGTAACATTTTTGGTGGAATGTAATATTGAAAAGTCTTATTAAAGCGTATTTTACTATTAGGAGGTGAATTGGTAATTAAAAAAATTTTCTTAAAGGAGTGAAAGGGATGGAAAAATTAAACACAAACAATTTATACAAATTTGGTTTCAATTACTTACTTCTTCTAGCTTAACCTTAGCCTTAACTTTACTTACCAAGAAAATTTTCCAATTCACTAACGTGAATTGCTACCTTTCAATGACAATGCATAACATTACATTCCTCTCTTTTTCTTAAGTTTAGATAGAAACCTCCCATTTCTGTTTTACAATGGTTAAAATAGAACCACTCTAGATTTCAAAGCTAAACTAAAAATCTCTTCTTTTACAAAATGTTTTAAAATATAAACAAAGAAAATCTTTTTACAATATGGTGTTTATTTACAGTATGGTGTTTACAAAATTTAAGCTCTCTAGAATATAGAACAAGACTTGTACAGAGATATACAATAAAACATTGATGTTTATGTACAATAAAGAGGTAAAGAATTAAATCGCTATTGTATTCTCACTTTATTTATTGCTTGTATATGAGGTTCATACATCTTGAAGTGTTGTTTAGGTGTATTTATACTAATGAATGAGTTTTTGACCGTTTATGATTGCTGGGGATGGAAAATAGCTTTTGGAAGTGTAAAAGCACATGTTTTGAAAGTGTAGAAAAAAACTAGTTGTTAGACACAGAGAACCAATGGGGTTTGATCATGGGGTCACTATAATCACTAATGAATTCATCAATCCTCTAGATATGAGAGCCTTGCTTAAGGGTTTGATGGGGGCTTTACATCGTCCCCCTTTTCAACGGCTTTAGAAGCTTCTCATGATTCAATCTAGGGGTGGTAGTGGGACAATCATTTTATTATGAACATGTTCTCTAAACCTCTCCCATGCCTCACCAAAGGAAATCATAAAGTCAAAGTCTACTTCAATTCCCTCACAAGCACTAATCTCTATGCCACCAAGATCAAGTGGACCCCATTAAACTTAAATTGCCAAAATGGTACCCTTCTAAATGTAAGGCACAACACAATTCACCTCCAAAGTAGTAGCAATGATACTCATATTTAATTGATACTTCTTTGTTAATTGTTTCTCTAGGTCTTCTATCTGTAACGTCTTCAAAATTCCCTTAGTCATAATAATGTTATTTTGAGCAATTACAAGACGAATTTTTCAGAATAAATAAAATGTAATTTATTAGTGTTAGTATAGAGGGTAGTAGGAGAATTGTGAAAATTCAAAAGATTGGTATATTGAGAGATATTAATCCAGGGTATAAATTAAATCATAAGGTTTTGCAAAGCGTAAGGGTGAAAGTGAGAAATTTAGAGTATAAAAAGGATTAAATTGAATTAGTGGTGAAATGTGTAAGGATATGGAGAGAATTATTACCAAGGGTAAGTGGATAAGTATGATGGAAAGATTTTTTGTTATTAAGTTAAAATATTTTATTTTATATTATTATTATCATCATAACATATTATATTAATTTGTTTAATTTTATTATTATATTAGAGATATTCTAGAAGAATTATGGAGAAAGTTCTCCATCTTCTTCTTCCTTTCACATCACTACCATAGAAAGAAAGTTTTCTTTCTTTTACAATTTCATGCTCCATCATCATTAAAGGCCATTCTAAGCTAAAAATCACCAAATTTTCATGGAGAAGTTTAGTTAAACTAAATTACCCACAAGCTAGCAAGCATAGATTTCAAGTCAGAAGTGAAGTGTTTATGCTTGAGGAGAGAGAAAATATAGATAGTGTGAGAAACTAAAGACCTAAGGTAAGATTTTCATGATTTAGTAATAGTATCATGTTTATTTCAATTATTTGAGCATGAAAGTGTTATAAATCAAGTATAGTGATTTCTCATATTTTATGAAATTGATATGGAATGAAGAGAAAAACAATGAACAAGATGGAAGGAGTGGAGACAAAGAGAAACAAGTAGACAAAACTTAAAAGGAAGTATAGTCTAGATAAAATTTGCAAGTATTTTACAGTTATTTCTTACCTTAAAATTTTATGAATAATGTATTATTAAAAAGGCTAATGTTAAGGTTTTAATATATATATAACATAATAATAAGTGTTAAATTCAAGAAAGCGATAAATAGATGTGATTATTGTTGGTGTGATTATATGTGTAGAGTAAATAACTAAATTGTAAAGTGTTGAAAATTGTTGTATAAATATGAAATTGTGAGAATCTGACTGTAATTGAGATGTAAATTGAGTTTATACTAATGTCAAAGCCTATGTAGACAAGTCTTGAACTTGTAGGATATAGATGGCATGCCATTAGGAATTCCCTTAGTGTGCTTGTGAATTTAGCATTTCGGTACTCGTGCTTTAACACTTATAGTGTCATGAAAATCTAGAACTTACGTGCTTACGTGCTTATGTACTTCATGATTACATTCTGTATATCCTTCTTGTTCATTCGAGTCTACAATGGGCAAAGTGGGTAGTACATGAATTATAACAACCCGATTTTAACTAGTGTTAGAAGGTATGGTTTCGAAATCCAATTTCATAAATCGAGTCTATGAGATTATAATAGAAAATTTTTTGAAGTTAATATGAAAATATATTACTAAACGGTCAAGTAACTTAATTAAGAAAATCGTTAATTAAAGTACATGGACTAAATTGTAAAAAGTTCAATCACTGTTGAATTTTTTAGTTTAGAAAATACTTGGGGACTTGAATAGAAATTAGCCAAGGTACTTAATGGTTATTTAACCATTAAGTTAATTTGGATAGTGGAAAGTGATGGTCATTCGTTGATTTTAGTTAAGAAAATTTAATCATTAGATTAAACATGGTTAATGGTTAAAAAGTAAAGTTAATTAAGCTTAATTACATTCCTTAATCTAATTATATAATACATGTGAGTAGAGAAAAATGAAAACTATCCATCTTTTTCATTTATTTGCGCCATCCAAGCTAATAAAGGAAGACATAAACTTTCTTTCCATATTCCAATTTTGATTTCAAAATATACAAGGTATCCATGCTTTTCTTTGGGCATTTTTATGAATTCTTGGTCTTTTAATTTTGATTTAAAAGACCCAAGTCTTAGATTTTCAAATTATTAAGTATATATCAAGTTACCATTAATGTATAACTAATAAATTAATCTTTAATGTGATGAGAAAGATTGTTGGTTAGTAAGCTTAAGTTATGTTAGGACTAAGTTAGAATGTAGTGAAAAGTGATAGATTTTATTAGAAACTCAACCAAGCCCTATAATTAATTTTATAACATTAAGGACTAAACTGAATAAAATAAAAAGAAAAGTATGCTATGGGTTGAGAGTATGAGATCCCTAGTGAATAGATATAAATTTAAATTTTGATTCGATGCTAAATATCAAAAAATATGAGTAATTTAGATATAAGGAATAAAATGAATAAAATGCAAATTATGTTGAATTGTTGTGTTTTCATGTATTTGTATAAAACTAATGCCATTTTTATAATAAAATTATCGTACATAAGTAAAGGCGACGCCACCATCTCGAGAAAAGGAAAGGCGAATGCCATAAATGAGTAGCTATTTTGGTTTGTACTTTCATGACTTGTTTTAGTTCATAGTTTAACCAAGTACTAAATTGAGTAAGATGACATTGGTGCTTTGTCTCATGAAAGGTGAGTTTACCTAAGACTTGATATTTAATTGAAATTGTTAATTGATGAAAGATGTGATAATAGTATAAATGATGATATGAATATGATGATTTTGTATGAATATGTTAAATTGAAGTTGTGAGCTCATATGTATATAGCATGTAGAAGATATGTATATGAAATTGAAACATAGTGATGATATGTAATGGTATGAAATGATTTGAGCATGAAATGAGTTGGTTATGTATTGAACGTTGATATATGAAACATATAAATATGTTTGAAACACTGATTACCCTATTAACGATATCAAGAATAGTCAAGCATAGTTGACATGTCATAGGATTAGTGTACGATTTTCTATACTTCAATTTATATCAATGAGTTGCGAAGCGAATATTTTACTTCGGACATTTCGATGAGGTGTGGATCACACATTACTTCGATTTATACCGATGAGATGTGGAGAGAAAATTATACTTCAAACGTACTGTAACACCCAACACCCATACCTCACGCCGGGTCGGGATGTGAGGCATTACCTAACTTAAACTTATGCATATAGACATTTTTGTAACAGCAAAACATGGTCAAATTAAAACTTTTTCAATTTTATTTATAAACTCATTAATAAGAGCCTATTAAGCCCAAAACATCCATTGGAACCCATTGGGAAATAATCCGAGTCCTTTAAAGAACTCTAAAAATAACTCTTATCACAGGGGCACACGCCCGTGTGAGAGGGGCAACACGACCGTGTGACAATTCAACATGGTCATGCTATTGGCCCGTGTGGCTCACATGGCCTAAGTAATACAAGGACACCCCCGTGTCTTATATACGTGTGGTATTAATTCTACATGCACACTTACAGGGGTTTTCACACGGCCTGAAACACGCTCGTGTCTCTGGCCCGTGTCCTTCGCACGACCATAACACGCCCGTGTTCTAGCCCGTGTCTAAAAACTTGGACATTTTATTTTTGACGCCAGCAATCCTCAAGGGCCACACAACCAAGGTACACGCCCGTGTCGTAAGCTGTGCCCTTCACACGGCTGAGACACACAGCTGTGTCTCTGCCCGTATGTTTACTACTGTGCATAATAACTTACAATTCTTACGTGTAAGGGACACACGGCCTTATCACACCCCATATGATGAACCATGTGCCACACACGACCTAGACACACGCCCGTGTGCCTACCCGTGTGGACAAAATAAGGCTATTCACTAAGCCTTTTTGTCACCTTTACTTATGTAACCTGCACAAAAATCACTCTATACTAACATAAGGGCACATCACATAGCCAAAATAACCATAATGGACATCATTTCATTTATGCAATTTACTTATCTATGAAAATATCATCTTCTATTTATAAATCAAAAGGAGTATTGACCATCATCTATGGCCTTATGCAAAATGAGTACCATATTCATCATATGGGCCAACACATTATGGCTAACTAACAAAACACTAAACAAATACTTGAGTCCTTATACATGCCAGAAAACATAACGATAAAACTAGCTATACCAAGATCTTGAGTGATAGTGTGATTGAAGCTTTTGATGTCACTGGATCCCCGATGCTAGCTTGGCGGCACTATAAGGAAAGAAAAGAAAGGAGGGTAAGCGTAGGAGCTTAGTAAGTACATGTATGCAAATAAAGTGTAATTATAAGAAAATCATATTCATCCAACTGTAGCTTGTAATGCTTAAAAGATATAAATCACTTAACGTCTCTATCTTACTCTTCTTTTCATTCATGTATACTTAATACACCTTGTCCTTTACTTAGGTCTTAACCAAGAGTTCGGTATACATACCTCATCAAAGTATTCACCAACTAAATCTACGGGTTACCCGTTGAACTCTCGAAATACATAAAGATATGCGAGGAATTTGCGTCTAAATGCCACATAAGAAATCAGGGCTACCTCGTGCTATGAAACGCTCACATTTGAGCTACTCACGGGCCTTTTTATCAAGTCAGGACCTGGACCCCATAGCTATCATGTAACGTAGCTCATTGAGCCACTCACGGGTCTGTATACAAAGTCAGTACCCGGACCCATGTTACCTATAGCATTATTTTCATAACATGTCCCTTTGTATCTTATGCTATGTCTCATGAACTCAGACTCAACTCATGAGTTCAGACCACATAATTTTCATAACATGCCCCTTTGTATCCTATGCTATGTCTAAGGTTCAATGGGACTACATATCTAATCGAATAGCATCGCATTTGCTCACATTGTAATTTACTCGCATAACATGTCATTTAAACATTCATTGCAACAATTAGAATTTAGATACATAACAACAATAAGCTAATTACACATGTATATTATTAAAATATACCGAAGTAAGCTTCAATAACACATTATTTACATATGTACTTACCTCGATACAAAATGATGAAGACGAGCCGTAAACGTTATTCTTACCCCGATCAAGCCCCAAATCACGTTTCTCTTGATCTAAATTAATAAAATTTCTTTATTTCATCAGCATATCAATATAAAAGCCCGCAAGTTCATAATTAGGAAAAATGACTATTTTGCCCCTAAATTTTCACAAAATGACCAGTTTACCCATATGCTCGAAAATTTATTTTTATTGAATTTATTCATCTTATAAGCCTAACCGAACCCTTTTTACTCTTATAGTAATCCAAAATTTCCACTGTTCCACACATTTATTATCTATTTTACAACTCATGCAAAATAGTCCCTATTAGGTTTTTCATGAGAAATCCATTCACAAAAGTTGTTTCTTACTCACCAAAGGATCATATTCTTCCATAAAAATTCAGAAAACGACCTAAATTCTCTCATGGGAAAACCCTAGACCTTCAACCATTTTGCAAAATAGTCCCCTCATTTAAAAGCTCTTGCTTCAAAGGGTCAAAAAATGTAAAAATCATCAAGAAAAGTCATGAAAACCACTTACTTGTGAAGGCTTAAAGTTGCTGAAATTTTCAAGCTTAAAAAACCCCTCTAATGGCCAATTTTTCGGTGGAAGAAGAAAGAGTGACAAAAAAGATGAAACATTTTGTTGTTTTATTTTATTTAAAACTAGTCAAAATTGGTGACCAAAACACCACCTAATTTTGACTTTCCCATCAATTTGTCCCCCTATGGCCGACCACCCTATTATATAAGGGTATAATTGCTCTTTAAGGCCCCCAATTTAGGTTCTTTAGCTAATTGGCACTCTTATCTAACAAAATAGGACTTTTGCACTTTATGCGATTTAGTCCTTTTTCATAATTAGGCAAGCAATCGCTAAAATTAATTCACCAAAATTTTCATGTACTTATCTAATCATGCTACAATACATAAAATAATAATTAAATTAATTTCCTTGACCTCGATTTAGTGGTTCCAAAATCACTATTTCGACTAGCCCCAAAATCAGGTTGTTATACGTACCGAAGAGGCACTAGGTTCTAAATATATTAGTGTGATGGTTGGATGATCTATGTATCCGTTCTGGGTCCATGTCTGGTTAATGGGGATCATAAATCATATAGCTTATTAAGTGACATTTGATGTGAAATGTTAATAAGGAATGGTGAATTTTGCGTATTAATGTTTAAATAATAAAAGATGGCATGTGAAAGATCATATGAACCAATTAAAATGAGCCCTAAAGGCTAATATAGATATAGACCGTATCAATTGATTTGAGAATGAAACGATAAAGTAATATGATCCTTGTGATATGCTTATTATTCTGGAAATTAAAATATATGGTATATGAATTGAATGTTTGCATATGCCATGATAAATAGCACAAAGTGTGATATTAGGTTCATGAGACAAGAAATGCAAATATGTCTTGAATAGTATTTGGAATTTTGTTGTATTTGATTAATGCTTTAATTCATGTTAGCACCACTAAGCTCTATTGCTCAACGTACAATTTTGTTTATTTTCACACGTAGGTATTGTAACACCCCTTACCCAATACCGTTGCCGGAGTCGAGCATGAGGCGTTACTTGACTTAACTTAAAAGTTCGGGGCATAAAAATTTACTTTCAAATTTAATTTCATCATTCATAATAAAGCTGTCCACCTATACAGCAGTCACTAAAATAATTATAATTCAAGCTACGAAACTCGAAATTTATATCCGTAAATTTTCCCTGAAACTAGACTCATATATCTATTCACCATAAATTTTTCAGAATTTTTGCTTTAGCCAATTAGTACAGTTTATTAGTTGAAGTCTCCCCTGTTTCACTAATCGACTATCCTGACCACTCATCACTAAAATTTAATTATATCTTATTAAAGGCTTCATATGGTGATTAAACTTATTTCTACTGAAAATAGACTCATTAAGGAATCTATACATATAAATTATAACTCATAATTCCTTCTGTACAATTTTTAATGAATTTCTAAAGTCAGAACAGGGGACTTCAAAAACATTCTTGCCCTGTTTCACTAAAATTCAAATATCTAAAAGTATATAATTCTTTTGCTTACTCAACTTCTTTTATATGAAAGTAGACTCTTTCAGCTTTAATTTCATATCTCACTCAACTTCTAATTCTATTTCCACTATTTTTGGTGATTTTTAAAAGTTACATCAATGCTGCTGTCCAAGAACTGCTCCATTGCAATTTTTTAAAAAAATTCAATATAACCCCTTTATAATTGCCTAACCTTCCCTGCAAATTTCAAATCACAACCAATTCCAGTATTTCATCTACTTCATTTAAATACTAATTAAGTTCAACCAATCAACCATTTCAAACTAAAAACATGTATATATTTCGATATCTAACGCAACCATAACATTCAAATTTACTTTTACTTCAATTCCCTATACATGCCATATAAATCCAAAAAGTTGCTTAACATAAACTACCGGAGTATATCTGGATAGTGTGATTCTTAATGTAGATCCGATCCTCCGAATGTATAAATACGTTAATCTACAAAAACAATAAACACACACATGTAAGCTTATAGAAAAGCTTAGTAAGTTCATAGGCATAAAACATAAATCTTACCAAACACTTGTACACTTATACAATATACACCATTACTAAATTTACCTGTCAACCACAATCTTTGGTGAGTTCCTTGGTATAAACTCACTACTACTTATTCTTTTACCATAATTCCTTTGGGCCCATTTGTCACTTACCATCCTTGATCAAAATTAAGGAACGGTTACGGAAAATTGAGTACTTCACTTTCACTTTGACATATGACCTCTTATCACTTGTCCTTGATCAGATAAGTGTAGCTAGGCTACCACTTATCACTTTGCCACTTGATCAGATAAGTGTAGCTGAAGCTAACACTTATCACTTTATCACTTGATCAGATAAGTGTAGCCACTTATCACTTTGTCTCTTGATCAGATAAGTGTAACCACTTATCACTTTGTTTCTTGATCAGATAAGTGTAGCCACTTATCACTTTGTTTCTTGATCAGAAGTACTCAAATCCGGTGTTCCACTTAATTTGATCATTTATTCGATTTTCACATTTTTATTTTATTCTCATTTCAACAATAAATACATTTCATCATACATTGTATAATTCATGAAATTAACATTTAATCATTAAATTTCAGCCATATGAACTTACCTGGATCGATTTGCAGAATTTGTAAAAGTTCAGGGACTAATCGGCTACTTTTTCTTTTCCTCGACTTGTTTCGGGTTCTCGATCTAAAATGCAAATTTATTCATTCATCAGCATTTAATTCAATTCTAATTCATTTCACAATTTATGCCCTTTAATTTTCGAAATTACACTTTTACCCCAAACTTTACACTTTTACAATTTGATCCCTACTCAATTAACCCCTCAATTGATCTAATTTTTCTCAATTAACACCTTTCCAACTATTTTAGACTACTACATAGCCTTTTATACTCAAAACCGCAACACCAAACCTTAATTCCCAACTTTTTCACAATTAGGTCCCTAAAATCAATTTCTATCAAAATTACTTAATAAAATCATCATATAACAAAATTAAAGCTTCAATTCCATGTTTATTCATCATAAAAATCCAACACTCATCAATGGTAACTTTCAAAATCAGCCATGGAATCAAAAACTAATGAAATAATTAGTTGGACCTAATTGTAAAAGTATCAAAATCACAAAAATTAGAAGAAATAATCAAGAATTAAACTTACGTGATTCAAAAATATGAAAAACCAGCTTATTCCAGACCTCCTATGGCGTTTTTGCTGATAAATTGTGAAGAGATCTCTAGATTTTTCACTTTTGTCTTTGTTTTAAATGTTTAATTTGTTAAGTTTCCAATTTTGCCCCTGTTTCTCCTTACATTCTGCTGATTTTTTTTTTACCCAACCGTCCAGCCCATATAATTTGGGCCTAATTGCCTTTTAAATCCCTCCACTTTAGTCACTTAAGCTATTTAATCACAATTTAACAAATTTTACACTATTCCCAATTTAGTCCTTTTTAGTTAATTAACTATCCAAACGTTAAAATTTTCTAACGAAACTTTAATACCAACTCAATGACACTCTATAAATATTTATAAAAATATTTATGGCTCGGTTGAAAATCTTTGAGGTCTCGATACCTCGTTTTTTATTTTAATTATTTTAATATTTATTCCTAGTACACTATTCACTATTTCAAAAATTTTCCTAACTTCACATTTAACTTATACTTACTAAATTTATAATATTTTCTACTCGTTTGTCAGATTTAGTGATCTCGAATCACCATTTCGACACCACTAAAAATTCAGGCTATTACAACTCTCCCCCTTTTAGGAAATTTCGTCTCCGAAATTTCGTACCTGGAAATAAATTCGGATACTGAAATTTCATCAATTCCTCCATTTCCCAGGTTGCCTCCTCAGATCCATGTCGATTCCATAGCACCTTAACTAGTGGTACACGTTTATTCCTCAACTCTTTAACCTCCCGAGCTAAAATTTTCACCGGTTCCTCTGAATAAGTCATGTCAGGTTGGAGCTCTATTTCCGTATGAGGAATTACATGTGATGGATCTGATCTGTACCGTCTCAACATAGACACATGAAACACATTGTGAATATTTTCAAGTTCCGGGGGCAAAGCCAATCTATAAGCTACCGGACTGATTCTTTCAATGATTTCATACGGCCCGATAAATCGTGGGCTGAGTTTTCCCTTTCTGCCGAACCGCAAAACTTTCTTCCACGGTGACACTTTCAAAAATACACGATCACCCACACTAAACTCTATATCCCTTCTCTTCAAATCTGCATATGATTTTTGCCGATCGGAGGCAGCTTTTAAACAATCTCGAATAATACGAACTTTTTCTTCAGTTTCCCGAATCAAGTCCACTCCCACCAGTTTCGATTCACTTAATTCAGACCAATATAATGGAGTTCTACACTTTCTTCCATACAGAGCTTCAAACGGTGCCATTTTAATACTAGTTTGATAACTATTATTATAAGCAAATTCGGCTAAAGGTAAATACCTTTCCCAGCTGCCGCCGAACTCAAGTATACAACACCTTAACATATCTTCTAAAATCTGAATCACTCGCTCTGACTGCCCATCTGTCTGGGGATGAAAAGCTGTGCTGAAATTTAATTTGGTGCCCAGAGCCTCCTGTAATTTACTCCAAAATCTCGAGGTAAATCTCGGATCTCGATCCGAAATAATAGATATTGGTACCCCATGTAACCTCACTATCTCAGACACATATAACTCCGCTAACTTTTCAAGCTGATAATCTGCTCTGACTGGAATAAAATGTGCCGACTTAGTTAACCGATCAACAATCACCCATATCGAATCTTTCTTCTTCGGAGTTACTGGTAATCCAGATACAAAATCCATCGTGACATGTTCCCATTTCCACTCTGGAATCATAATGGGCTGTAACAACCCTGTCGGTACTTGATGCTCAGCTTTCACCTGTTGACAAATCAAACATCTTGCTACATATTCACAGATTTCTCGTTTCATTCCAGGCCACCAATACATTTTCTTCAAATCACAATACATTTTTGTACTCCCCGGGTGAATAGAACACATACTACTGTGAGCCTCTGATAAAATATCATTTTTCAAGTCTAAATTATTTGGAACACATATTCTATTACGATAATATAACATACCATTTTCATCAATGGAGTATTCTGAGCTTAACTCATTTTGAACCACCTGTCGTTTTAGCATCAATTTTGGGTCTTCATCTTGTAATTCCCGAATCCGTTGAAAGAACACAGGTTTAGCTTTTAATTCCGCTAGTACAGAACCATCCTCATTAATAGATAAATGAGCACTCAATGCCCGTAATGCAAATAATGATGATTTCCGACTAAGTGCATCTGCTACGACATTTGCTTTCCCTGGGTGATAGTCAATAACAAGATCATAATCTTTCAGCAACTCTAACCATCGTCTCTGTCTCAAATTTAACTCTTTCTGAGTCATTAAATACTTCAAGCTTTTATGATCAGTATACACATAACATTTCTCACCATATAAGTAGTGTCTCCATATCTTCAAAGCAAACACGATCGCTGCCAATTCCAAATCATGTGTAGGATAATTCTTCTCGTGCGGTTTTAGTTGTCAGGAAGCATATGCCACCACTTTTCCTGACTGCATAAGTACACAACCCAAACCACTCAGAGACGCATCACTATATACTACAAACGGTACGCCCAATTCTGGTTGAGTCAACACTGGAGCCTCTGTCAACATCTTTTTCAACTGATCGAAACTCTGCTGACATTCGTCTGACCATATAAATTCAACATTCTTTTGTAGTAATCGAGTCAACGGTAAGGTAATCATTGAGAAATCTTTGACAAATCGGCGATAATAACCTGCCAATCCTAGAAAGCTCCGTACTTCAGTAACATTCTTTGGAACTTTCCAATTTACCACTGCCGCTATCTTACTTGGATCCACTCTTATTCCATCAGCTGATACAATATGACCCAAAAACGCAACTTCCTGAAGCCAAAATTCACATTTGCTGAATTTCGCATATAACTGTTTCTCCCGCAAAGTCTGTAATACAATCCTTAGATGTTGTGCATGTTCGGACTCTGTCTTTGAATAAATCAATATATCGTCAATGAACACAACCACAAATCTATCCAAATATGACTGAAAAATTCTATTCATCAAATCCATAAAAGCAGCAGGAGCATTGGTTAAACCAAATGGCATCACCAAAAATTCATAATGACCATATCGAGTTCGGAAGGCAGTTTTTGGCACATCACACTCTTTAACTTTCAACTGATAATACCCAGATCGAAGGTCTATCTTGGAAAATACTGCAGCACCTTTCAACTGATCAAACAGATCATCAATACGAGGCAAAGGATATTTATTCTTTACCGTTACCTTATTCAACTGCCTGTAATCTATACACAGTCTTAAAGAACCGTCCTTCTTTTTCACAAACAAGACAAGTGCTCCCCAAGGCGACATACTCGGTCTAATGAACCCTTTATCTAATAACTCCTGCAACTGCGCCTTTAACTCTTTTAACTCAGCTGGAGCCATTCTGTACGGTGTCACTGAGATAGGAGTTGTTCCGGGGATCACATCAATTACAAATTCAACTTCTCTATCAGGTGGTAGACCGGGTAACTCTTCAGGGAACACATCAGGAAATTCATTCACCACTGGCACTTGTTCGAGCTTTAAATCAGAACCCCGAGTATCAAGGATATAGGCCAAGAATGCTTCATTGCCTTTGCGTAATAATCTCTGAGCAGAGAGAGCTGAAATAATTCTGACTGTATCGCCCATGTTTTCTGACCCAACTGAGATTACATCTCCTGTTTGACATTTCAAACTGATTTGCTTATCACGACAATTCACCACCGCATCATGTCTCATTAACCAGTCCATCCCCAGAATAATGTCAAATTCCCGAAAGGGTAACAACATCAAATCTGTTGGGAATTCATAGCCTTTCACTTTCAGTGGACAATTACGGCATATCAAATTAACCATCACACTATGACCTAATGGATTTGTAACTTGTATATCAAATTCAGTGGACTCAACAAATAAATTCTTTTCAGATGCTAACATAGTGCAAATATATGAATGAGTAGATCCAGGGTCTATCAATGCATAAACAATAACATCATAAAGATAGAAAGTACCAGCAATTACATCAGGAGCCGTAGCTTCTTCCCTTGCTCGAATGGCGTAGGTACGTGCTGGTGCTCTATTCTCTGATCGACCAACTGATTCCCTCGTACCCGAACGGGTAGTCCCTGTAGCACTGCTCTGGCCCGAACGTCTACTTCTTTGAGGAATGGTTCTCTGTATCTCTTTCTGTTCCACTTCATCTTTTTACAGCCGGGGACAATCTCGAATAAGATGATCAGTAGCCCCACATTTATAACAAGCCCCCATCTTAGTCCTGCATTCTCCGAAATGATATCTTCCACAATATTGACACTTAGGTCGTGAAGCATTCTGAACACTGCTCACACTTGCTACAGGTCTATCGAATACCCTGAAATCAGATTGTCTTGGTCTATCTCTGCCCGATCTCCCCGACACTGATGTAGTTCGATTAATTTCTTCTCTAGATTTCTTCACTGGAAAATCTGAAAATGACTTAGAAGCACCTCTTTTGAATGGCTCTTTACTTTTTCGATCCCGCTGCATTTTTCTGTTGTATACTTCTTCAAGCTTTTGAGCATGGTCTGACAGAACAACGAACTCTCGTATTTCATTACCCCCAATCATCATTCTAATTTCATCATTTAACCCTTCTTCAAACCGGATACACATTTCTTCTTCAGTAGGTACAATGTCTCGGGCATATTTGCTGAGGTAGACAAATTCTCTTTCATATTCAACTACTGATTTATTTCCCTGTCGTAGGTCGAGGAATTCCCTTTTCTTTTTATCCAAATACCGTCTGCCCACATATTTCTTCTTAAATTCATTTTGGAAAAATTCCCAAGAAATTTTCTCTGCCGGAACCACAGCCTCGATCGTCTCCCACCAACTATAAGCTTCTTCTTTCAACAGAGACACAACACATCTCAAATAGTCATCTGGTGAGCAAGCCATTTCTTTAAAAATTCTTATCAAACTCTGTAACCAATATTCAGCTTTGACGGTATCATCATCAGTCCTTCCCCGAAATTCTTCGGCTCCAAGTTTTCTAAGCCTTTCCAATGGAGAACGCTTACTAGATTCAGTCGTTGTAGAAGGTGGAGGAGCAACCGGGGGTACCATCGATGGAGCAGTAGGGGGAGGAGGTGGTTCAGCCTGATTTCTTTCTTGCCTCATTTCAGTATACCACTGATTCATAATCCCATAAATCATATTCTTTAATTCATGCTCTCGCATTTGGGAAATCGGAACATCACTGCTTGCTCTTTGTTCAGAATTTTGTGCTCTACTGTTAACTTCTTCTTGATCAGTACGTTCAGGTATATTTGACATCTTTATAATCGGAGAGTATCTATAAAAATAACAAAGATTAGATCGGATCATACACATCACACTATCACAGATTTATATGGCATGTATTTCAAACACTTTACACTTCACACATATTCCGAGGACCGGCTAAACCAGGCTCTGATACCAATAAAATGTAACACCCCTTACCCAATACCGTTGCCGGAGTCGAGCATGAGGCGTTACTTGACTTAACTTAAAAGTTCGGGGCATAAAAATTTACTTTCAAATTTAATTTCATCATTCATAATAAAGCTGTCCACCTGTACAGCAGTCACTAAAATAATTATAATTCAAGCTACGAAACTCGAAATTTATATCCGTAAATTTTCCCTAAAACTAGACTCATATATCTATTCACCATAAATTTTTCAGAATTTTTGCTTTAGCCAATTAGTACAGTTTATTAGTTGAAGTCTCCCCTGTTTCACTAATCGACTATCCTGACCACTCATCACTAAAATTTAATTATATCTTATTAAAGGCTTCATATGGTGATTAAACTTATTTCTACTGAAAATAGACTCATTAAGGAATCTATACATATAAATTATAACTCATAATTCCTTCTGTACAATTTTTAATGAATTTCTAAAGTCAGAACAGGGGACTTCAAAAACATTCTTGCCCTGTTTCACTAAAATTCAAATATCTAAAAGTATATAATTCTTTTGCTTACTCAACTTCTTTTATATGAAAGTAGACTCTTTCAGCTTTAATTTCATATCTCACTCAACTTCTAATTCTATTTCAACTATTTTTGGTGATTTTTAAAAGTTACATCAATGCTGCTGTCCAAGAACTGCTCCATTGCAATTTTTTTAAAAAAATTCAATATAACCCCTTTATAATT
Source organism: Gossypium hirsutum (assembly GCF_007990345.1). Classification (NCBI taxonomy): domain Eukaryota; kingdom Viridiplantae; phylum Streptophyta; class Magnoliopsida; order Malvales; family Malvaceae; genus Gossypium; species Gossypium hirsutum. The sequence goes on from NC_053425.1 coordinate 10,918,476, forward strand.
GTCTAACCTTCCCTACAAATTTCAAATCACAACCAATTCCAGTATTTCATCTACTTCATTTAAATACTAATTAAGTTCAACCAATCAACCATTTCAAACTAAAAACATGTATATATTTCGATATCTAACGCAACCATAACATTCAAATTTACTTTTACTTCAATTCCCTATACATGCCATATAAATCCAAAAAGTTGCTTAACATAAACTACCGGAGTATATCTGGATAGTGTGATTCTTAATGTAGATCCGATCCTCCGAATGTATAAATACGTTAATCTACAAAAACAATAAACACACACATGTAAGCTTATAGAAAAGCTTAGTAAGTTCATAGGCATAAAACATAAATCTTACCAAACACTTGTACACTTATACAATATACACCATTACTAAATTTACCTGTCAACCACAATCTTTGGTGAGTTCCTTGGTATAAACTCACTACTACTTATTCTTTTACCATAATTCCTTTGGGCCCATTTGTCACTTACCATCCTTGATCAAAATTAAGGAACGGTTACGGAAAATTGAGTACTTCACTTTCACTTTGACATATGACCTCTTATCACTTGTCCTTGATCAGATAAGTGTAGCTAGGCTACCACTTATCACTTTGCCACTTGATCAGATAAGTGTAGCTGAAGCTAACACTTATCACTTTATCACTTGATCAGATAAGTGTAGCCACTTATCACTTTGTCTCTTGATCAGATAAGTGTAACCACTTATCACTTTGTTTCTTGATCAGATAAGTGTAGCCACTTATCACTTTGTTTCTTGATCAGAAGTACTCAAATCCGGTGTTCCACTTAATTTGATCATTTATTCGATTTTCACATTTTTATTTTATTCTCATTTCAACAATAAATACATTTCATCATACATTGTATAATTCATGAAATTAACATTTAATCATTAAATTTCAGCCATATGAACTTACCTGGATCGATTTGCAGAATTTGTAAAAGTTCAGGGACTAATCGGCTACTTTTTCTTTTCCTCGACTTGTTTCGGGTTCTCGATCTAAAATGCAAATTTATTCATTCATCAGCATTTAATTCAATTCTAATTCATTTCACAATTTATGCCCTTTAATTTTCGAAATTACACTTTTACCCCAAACTTTACACTTTTTACAATTTGATCCCTACTCAATTAACCCCTCAATTGATCTAATTTTTCTCAATTAACACCTTTCCAACTATTTTAGACTACTACATAGCCTTTTATACTCAAAACCGCAACACCAAACCTTAATTCCCAACTTTTTCACAATTAGGTCCCTAAAATCAATTTCTATCAAAATTACTTAATAAAATCATCATATAACAAAATTAAAGCTTCAATTCCATGTTTATTCATCATAAAAATCCAACACTCATCAATGGTAACTTTCAAAATCAGCCATGGAATCAAAAACTAATGAAATAATTAGTTGGACCTAATTGTAAAAGTATCAAAATCACAAAAATTAGAAGAAATAATCAAGAATTAAACTTACGTGATTCAAAAATATGAAAAACCAGCTTATTCCAGACCTCCTATGGCGTTTTTGCTGATAAATTGTGAAGAGATCTCTAGATTTTTCACTTTTGTCTTTGTTTTAAATGTTTAATTTGTTAAGTTTCCAATTTTGCCCCTGTTTCTCCTTACATTCTGCTGATTTTTTTTTTACCCAACCGTCCAGCCCATATAATTTGGGCCTAATTGCCTTTTAAATCCCTCCACTTTAGTCACTTAAGCTATTTAATCACAATTTAACAAATTTTACACTATTCCCAATTTAGTCCTTTTTAGTTAATTAACTATCCAAACGTTAAAATTTTCTAACGAAACTTTAATACCAACTCAATGACACTCTATAAATATTTATAAAAATATTTATGGCTCGGTTGAAAATCTTTGAGGTCTCGATACCTCGTTTTTTATTTTAATTATTTTAATATTTATTCCTAGTACACTATTCACTATTTCAAAAATTTTCCTAACTTCACATTTAACTTATACTTACTAAATTTATAATATTTTCTACTCGTTTGTCAGATTTAGTGATCTCGAATCACCATTTCGACACCACTAAAAATTCAGGCTATTACAACTCTCCCCCTTTTAGGAAATTTCGTCTCCGAAATTTCGTACCTGGAAATAAATTCGGATACTGAAATTTCATCAATTCCTCCATTTCCCAGGTTGCCTCCTCAGATCCATGTCGATTCCATAGCACCTTAACTAGTGGTACACGTTTATTCCTCAACTCTTTAACCTCCCGAGCTAAAATTTTCACCGGTTCCTCTGAATAAGTCATGTCAGGTTGGAGCTCTATTTCCGTATGAGGAATTACATGTGATGGATCTGATCTGTACCGTCTCAACATAGACACATGAAACACATTGTGAATATTTTCAAGTTCCGGGGGCAAAGCCAATCTATAAGCTACCGGACTGATTCTTTCAATGATTTCATACGGCCCGATAAATCGTGGGCTGAGTTTTCCCTTTCTGCCGAACCGCAAAACTTTCTTCCACGGTGACACTTTCAAAAATACACGATCACCCACACTAAACTCTATATCCCTTCTCTTCAAATCTGCATATGATTTTTGCCGATCGGAGGCAGCTTTTAAACAATCTCGAATAATACGAACTTTTTCTTCAGTTTCCCGAATCAAGTCCACTCCCACCAGTTTCGATTCACTTAATTCAGACCAATATAATGGAGTTCTACACTTTCTTCCATACAGAGCTTCAAACGGTGCCATTTTAATACTAGTTTGATAACTATTATTATAAGCAAATTCGGCTAAAGGTAAATACCTTTCCCAGCTGCCGCCGAACTCAAGTATACAACACCTTAACATATCTTCTAAAATCTGAATCACTCGCTCTGACTGCCCATCTGTCTGGGGATGAAAAGCTGTGCTGAAATTTAATTTGGTGCCCAGAGCCTCCTGTAATTTACTCCAAAATCTCGAGGTAAATCTCGGATCTCGATCCGAAATAATAGATATTGGTACCCCATGTAACCTCACTATCTCAGACACATATAACTCCGCTAACTTTTCAAGCTGATAATCTGCTCTGACTGGAATAAAATGTGCCGACTTAGTTAACCGATCAACAATCACCCATATCGAATCTTTCTTCTTCGGAGTTACTGGTAATCCAGATACAAAATCCATCGTGACATGTTCCCATTTCCACTCTGGAATCATAATGGGCTGTAACAACCCTGTCGGTACTTGATGCTCAGCTTTCACCTGTTGACAAATCAAACATCTTGCTACATATTCACAGATTTCTCGTTTCATTCCAGGCCACCAATACATTTTCTTCAAATCACAATACATTTTTGTACTCCCCGGGTGAATAGAACACATACTACTGTGAGCCTCTGATAAAATATCATTTTTCAAGTCTAAATTATTTGGAACACATATTCTATTACGATAATATAACATACCATTTTCATCAATGGAGTATTCTGAGCTTAACTCATTTTGAACCACCTGTCGTTTTAGCATCAATTTTGGGTCTTCATCTTGTAATTCCCGAATCCGTTGAAAGAACACAGGTTTAGCTTTTAATTCCGCTAGTACAGAACCATCCTCATTAATAGATAAATGAGCACTCAATGCCCGTAATGCAAATAATGATGATTTCCGACTAAGTGCATCTGCTACGACATTTGCTTTCCCTGGGTGATAGTCAATAACAAGATCATAATCTTTCAGCAACTCTAACCATCGTCTCTGTCTCAAATTTAACTCTTTCTGAGTCATTAAATACTTCAAGCTTTTATGATCAGTATACACATAACATTTCTCACCATATAAGTAGTGTCTCCATATCTTCAAAGCAAACACGATCGCTGCCAATTCCAAATCATGTGTAGGATAATTCTTCTCGTGCGGTTTTAGTTGTCAGGAAGCATATGCCACCACTTTTCCTGACTGCATAAGTACACAACCCAAACCACTCAGAGACGCATCACTATATACTACAAACGGTACGCCCAATTCTGGTTGAGTCAACACTGGAGCCTCTGTCAACATCTTTTTCAACTGATCGAAACTCTGCTGACATTCGTCTGACCATATAAATTCAACATTCTTTTGTAGTAATCGAGTCAACGGTAAGGTAATCATTGAGAAATCTTTGACAAATCGGCGATAATAACCTGCCAATCCTAGAAAGCTCCGTACTTCAGTAACATTCTTTGGAACTTTCCAATTTACCACTGCCGCTATCTTACTTGGATCCACTCTTATTCCATCAGCTGATACAATATGACCCAAAAACGCAACTTCCTGAAGCCAAAATTCACATTTGCTGAATTTCGCATATAACTGTTTCTCCCGCAAAGTCTGTAATACAATCCTTAGATGTTGTGCATGTTCGGACTCTGTCTTTGAATAAATCAATATATCGTCAATGAACACAACCACAAATCTATCCAAATATGACTGAAAAATTCTATTCATCAAATCCATAAAAGCAGCAGGAGCATTGGTTAAACCAAATGGCATCACCAAAAATTCATAATGACCATATCGAGTTCGGAAGGCAGTTTTTGGCACATCACACTCTTTAACTTTCAACTGATAATACCCAGATCGAAGGTCTATCTTGGAAAATACTGCAGCACCTTTCAACTGATCAAACAGATCATCAATACGAGGCAAAGGATATTTATTCTTTACCGTTACCTTATTCAACTGCCTGTAATCTATACACAGTCTTAAAGAACCGTCCTTCTTTTTCACAAACAAGACAAGTGCTCCCCAAGGCGACATACTCGGTCTAATGAACCCTTTATCTAATAACTCCTGCAACTGCGCCTTTAACTCTTTTAACTCAGCTGGAGCCATTCTGTACGGTGTCACTGAGATAGGAGTTGTTCCGGGGATCACATCAATTACAAATTCAACTTCTCTATCAGGTGGTAGACCGGGTAACTCTTCAGGGAACACATCAGGAAATTCATTCACCACTGGCACTTGTTCGAGCTTTAAATCAGAACCCCGAGTATCAAGGATATAGGCCAAGAATGCTTCATTGCCTTTGCGTAATAATCTCTGAGCAGAGAGAGCTGAAATAATTCTGACTGTATCGCCCATGTTTTCTGACCCAACTGAGATTACATCTCCTGTTTGACATTTCAAACTGATTTGCTTATCACGACAATTCACCACCGCATCATGTCTCATTAACCAGTCCATCCCCAGAATAATGTCAAATTCCCGAAAGGGTAACAACATCAAATCTGTTGGGAATTCATAGCCTTTCACTTTCAGTGGACAATTACGGCATATCAAATTAACCATCACACTATGACCTAATGGATTTGTAACTTGTATATCAAATTCAGTGGACTCAACAAATAAATTCTTTTCAGATGCTAACATAGTGCAAATATATGAATGAGTAGATCCAGGGTCTATCAATGCATAAACAATAACATCATAAAGATAGAAAGTACCAGCAATTACATCAGGAGCCGTAGCTTCTTCCCTTGCTCGAATGGCGTAGGTACGTGCTGGTGCTCTATTCTCTGATCGACCAACTGATTCCCTCGTACCCGAACGGGTAGTCCCTGTAGCACTGCTCTGGCCCGAACGTCTACTTCTTTGAGGAATGGTTCTCTGTATCTCTTTCTGTTCCACTTCATCTTTTTACAGCCGGGGACAATCTCGAATAAGATGATCAGTAGCCCCACATTTATAACAAGCCCCCATCTTAGTCCTGCATTCTCCGAAATGATATCTTCCACAATATTGACACTTAGGTCGTGAAGCATTCTGAACACTGCTCACACTTGCTACAGGTCTATCGAATACCCTGAAATCAGATTGTCTTGGTCTATCTCTGCCCGATCTCCCCGACACTGATGTAGTTCGATTAATTTCTTCTCTAGATTTCTTCACTGGAAAATCTGAAAATGACTTAGAAGCACCTCTTTTGAATGGCTCTTTACTTTTTCGATCCCGCTGCATTTTTCTGTTGTATACTTCTTCAAGCTTTTGAGCATGGTCTGACAGAACAACGAACTCTCGTATTTCATTACCCCCAATCATCATTCTAATTTCATCATTTAACCCTTCTTCAAACCGGATACACATTTCTTCTTCAGTAGGTACAATGTCTCGGGCATATTTGCTGAGGTAGACAAATTCTCTTTCATATTCAACTACTGATTTATTTCCCTGTCGTAGGTCGAGGAATTCCCTTTTCTTTTTATCCAAATACCGTCTGCCCACATATTTCTTCTTAAATTCATTTTGGAAAAATTCCCAAGAAATTTTCTCTGCCGGAACCACAGCCTCGATCGTCTCCCACCAACTATAAGCTTCTTCTTTCAACAGAGACACAACACATCTCAAATAGTCATCTGGTGAGCAAGCCATTTCTTTAAAAATTCTTATCAAACTCTGTAACCAATATTCAGCTTTGACGGTATCATCATCAGTCCTTCCCCGAAATTCTTCGGCTCCAAGTTTTCTAAGCCTTTCCAATGGAGAACGCTTACTAGATTCAGTCGTTGTAGAAGGTGGAGGAGCAACCGGGGGTACCATCGATGGAGCAGTAGGGGGAGGAGGTGGTTCAGCCTGATTTCTTTCTTGCCTCATTTCAGTATACCACTGATTCATAATCCCATAAATCATATTCTTTAATTCATGCTCTCGCATTTGGGAAATCGGAACATCACTGCTTGCTCTTTGTTCAGAATTTTGTGCTCTACTGTTAACTTCTTCTTGATCAGTACGTTCAGGTATATTTGACATCTTTATAATCGGAGAGTATCTATAAAAATAACAAAGATTAGATCGGATCATACACATCACACTATCACAGATTTATATGGCATGTATTTCAAACACTTTACACTTCACACATATTCCGAGGACCGGCTAAACCAGGCTCTGATACCAATAAAATGTAACACCCCTTACCCAATACCGTTGCCGGAGTCGAGCATGAGGCGTTACTTGACTTAACTTAAAAGTTCGGGGCATAAAAATTTACTTTCAAATTTAATTTCATCATTCATAATAAAGCTGTCCACCTGTACAGCAGTCACTAAAATAATTATAATTCAAGCTACGAAACTCGAAATTTATATCCGTAAATTTTCCCTAAAACTAGACTCATATATCTATTCACCATAAATTTTTCAGAATTTTTGCTTTAGCCAATTAGTACAGTTTATTAGTTGAAGTCTCCCCTGTTTCACTAATCGACTATCCTGACCACTCATCACTAAAATTTAATTATATCTTATTAAAGGCTTCATATGGTGATTAAACTTATTTCTACTGAAAATAGACTCATTAAGGAATCTATACATATAAATTATAACTCATAATTCCTTCTGTACAATTTTTAATGAATTTCTAAAGTCAGAACAGGGGACTTCAAAAACATTCTTGCCCTGTTTCACTAAAATTCAAATATCTAAAAGTATATAATTCTTTTGCTTACTCAACTTCTTTTATATGAAAGTAGACTCTTTCAGCTTTAATTTCATATCTCACTCAACTTCTAATTCTATTTCAACTATTTTTGGTGATTTTTAAAAGTTACATCAATGCTGCTGTCCAAGAACTGCTCCATTGCAATTTTTTTAAAAAAATTCAATATAACCCCTTTATAATTGTCTAACCTTCCCTACAAATTTCAAATCACAACCAATTCCAGTATTTCATCTACTTCATTTAAATACTAATTAAGTTCAACCAATCAACCATTTCAAACTAAAAACATGTATATATTTCGATATCTAACGCAACCATAACATTCAAATTTACTTTTACTTCAATTCCCTATACATGCCATATAAATCCAAAAAGTTGCTTAACATAAACTACCGGAGTATATCTGGATAGTGTGATTCTTAATGTAGATCCGATCCTCCGAATGTATAAATACGTTAATCTACAAAAACAATAAACACACACATGTAAGCTTATAGAAAAGCTTAGTAAGTTCATAGGCATAAAACATAAATCTTACCAAACACTTGTACACTTATACAATATACACCATTACTAAATTTACCTGTCAACCACAATCTTTGGTGAGTTCCTTGGTATAAACTCACTACTACTTATTCTTTTACCATAATTCCTTTGGGCCCATTTGTCACTTACCATCCTTGATCAAAATTAAGGAACGGTTACGGAAAATTGAGTACTTCACTTTCACTTTGACATATGACCTCTTATCACTTGTCCTTGATCAGATAAGTGTAGCTAGGCTACCACTTATCACTTTGCCACTTGATCAGATAAGTGTAGCTGAAGCTACCACTTATCACTTTATCACTTGATCAGATAAGTGTAGCCACTTATCACTTTGTCTCTTGATCAGATAAGTGTAACCACTTATCACTTTGTTTCTTGATCAGATAAGTGTAACCACTTATCACTTTGTTTCTTGATCAGATAAGTGTAGCCACTTATCACTTTGTTTCTTGATCAGAAGTACTCAAATCCGGTGTTCCACTTAATTTGATCATTTATTCGATTTTCACATTTTTATTTTATTCTCATTTCAACAATAAATACATTTCATCATACATTGTATAATTCATGAAATTAACATTTAATCATTAAATTTCAGCCATATGAACTTACCTGGATCGATTTGCAGAATTTGTAAAAGTTCAGGGACTAATCGGCTACTTTTTCTTTTCCTCGACTTGTTTCGGGTTCTCGATCTAAAATGCAAATTTATTCATTCATCAGCATTTAATTCAATTCTAATTCATTTCACAATTTATGCCCTTTAATTTTCGAAATTACACTTTTACCCCAAACTTTACACTTTTTACAATTTGATCCCTACTCAATTAACCCCTCAATTGATCTAATTTTTCTCAATTAACACCTTTCCAACTATTTTAGACTACTACATAGCCTTTTATACTCAAAACCGCAACACCAAACCTTAATTCCCAACTTTTTCACAATTAGGTCCCTAAAATCAATTTCTATCAAAATTACTTAATAAAATCATCATATAACAAAATTAAAGCTTCAATTCCATGTTTATTCATCATAAAAATCCAACACTCATCAATGGTAACTTTCAAAATCAGCCATGGAATCAAAAACTAATGAAATAATTAGTTGGACCTAATTGTAAAAGTATCAAAATCACAAAAATTAGAAGAAATAATCAAGAATTAAACTTACGTGATTCAAAAATATGAAAAACCAGCTTATTCCAGACCTCCTATGGCGTTTTTGCTGATAAATTGTGAAGAGATCTCTAGATTTTTCACTTTTGTCTTTGTTTTAAATGTTTAATTTGTTAAGTTTCCAATTTTGCCCCTGTTTCTCCTTACATTCTGCTGATTTTTTTTTACCCAACCGTCCAGCCCATATAATTTGGGCCTAATTGCCTTTTAAATCCCTCCACTTTAGTCACTTAAGCTATTTAATCACAATTTAACAAATTTTACACTATTCCCAATTTAGTCCTTTTTAGTTAATTAACTATCCAAACGTTAAAATTTTCTAACGAAACTTTAATACCAACTCAATGACACTCTATAAATATTTATAAAAATATTTATGGCTCGGTTGAAAATCTTCGAGGTCTCGATACCTCGTTTTTTATTTTAATTATTTTAATATTTATTCCTAGTACACTATTCACTATTTCAAAAATTTTCCTAACTTCACATTTAACTTATACTTACTAAATTTATAATATTTTCTACTCATTTGTCAGATTTAGTGATCTCGAATCACCATTCCGACACCACTAAAAATTCAGGCTATTACAGGTATTGTTAGGTTTCAAAAAGTGCAACAACATCCAAGACTCAATTCTCGACTCAGCAAATTTGGTATAGATTTTGTCATGTTTATATCAACTAGCATGTACCTAAGGTCTTGAGTTGGTTTTAAGTCCATTTTAAATTATTTGATTCAAATGGTAGGAAGTGTTAGCATTGAATATGTCCATATATGATTGATATGTCAAGAAAGGTAATTTGGCATTTGTGTTAATGCCTACAAGGTAGAAAGTTGAATCTTTGGGCCATTTAGACCATTTGAAATAGGTGTTTCAAAATTGGTATAGAAAAAAACAGATATTAAATAATCTAACCCCATAATCGCGACTCTCCCCTACCGAGGTCGCGACATCAGACCCTTGTCCTCCTTAATGTCGCGAAATTCCCCTATTGAAGTCACAACGTTAACATCATGTCTCCATAGTCACAACTCACCTTTGTTGAAGTTGCAACATCAAGCTTCTGCTCTCACTGTCATGACATGCATCCTTCAATGTCGTGACTTTAGCCCTATATTTGGATTGTTACTAGTGTTTAATAAAAGCTTTTGTAAGCTCAATTACAACCCAGATTTGAATAAATAATGTTGAATTAAGTTTTGAAACTAAATTGCTTGGATAATTTTTCTTTTAAGAAAATTGTAGTAGCTTCGGCAATGAGTGTGACATCTCACACCTCGGATCTGACGATCAGGTTGGATAAGGTATGTTACATGAATGATAAGTAAGTGATAAAAGTATGGTAAATGAAAATGTGCTAATTAACCTTGTTGCTATTATGTACTTTATCTCTATCTTTGGTATAATTATTGTAATCATATTAATTATATTTATTTATTAATTAAATTATCTAATTGAACTCAAAGGTAAGTTTTGAATTCTTAAATACTTACTAAGCTTTCACAAGTTTAATGTGTTATTTTAAACGTGTAGCGTAGGTAAGGATCAATTATAGCCTCCTTTCGAAATGCCTATCCTCATCCTTATCTCAACACCAAAGAAGAATTTAAAGTGTATGGAACTTATATTTTGGTAGTAGAGTGACATGTACATAAGATTAGAACCATTTAAATATTTTCTACCTTGGAACGATCTTTCTCAGGTTGACATAAATATATATGTATGTGTTATATATGAGATTTGTGAATAATATTTTGACATATTTTGAGTTCCAAAAATATTTAGAAATGTCATGGAATGATTGGAGATAGTTTTGATTTAGTTTTAGGTGTTTCAATAATATTTTAGGCAAATTGTCCCAACTGTTGCGACATTCACTAATTAAGGTTGCAACATTGGGTAATTTTGGTTTTAATGTCATGACACCACAAGTCAATGTTGCAGCATTGAGGTATTCTTCCCCCAATGTCACAACATTCATTTTTCAATGTTTATGTCACAACATTGATCCTGTTTACCCGAATTTGCTCTGAAAAGGTCCCAAATGACTCTTGAATGCAACCAAAATTTAAATGAATCCTAGAAATGACTTGAATCACTTTAAACTAGCTCAAATATGTTAAAATGAAATGTTTAACATGATTTTCTAAATTGATTAGTCTTTGTGCTCAAATGTGATATCCCTTACTCAAGATATATTGGTTCAATTCAAGTAAGGGATGTTACACTATCTTCTTATCATTAGTAGCATTTTTTTGTCTAACCCCCTTCTTCTCCACAAGTCTATTATTGCCTCCTCTAAGGGTTCCTCATACTCTACTTTCACGGCAATTACTCAAGCTTCATGATTTTTTTTTCATTTTTGCCAACTTGGCCTCTTGTTTTCTTTAATGTTGCAACCTCCATAGCATGCTCATCCACCATTTTCCTATATTCATTTACTTGCATTTCCAAGACAACCATGTTCTTATTCAAGTTATCATGGTTAGTTTTCAGCAAATCATGGGTGGATTTTAGCGTTGCTTCCTTGGTGGAGATATCCATAGATAACTTTTTAAATTCCGTTGCTTCTTCAGTCACCTTGTCAATAAAAAACTTTAATGCATTTCTTTCACACAACAAATTTTCTTCATTTATTAGATAATGCAACCATACTTTAACCATATTCACACTCTGACACGTTCTCCCCCAAACAACTAGTCGATGAAACTATAAGATTCCTTTAAAGGTGAAAGGTACAAATATCCTTCAACCCTATAGTAATACTCCCTACTAAATTAGCCATGGCTATAACACCCCTAACCTGTATCCGTCACCTGAATAAGGTTACGAGGCATTACCGATCAATACATATCGTTCATATATATTAAGCATTCATAACCAAAATCTATTCAAAACATTCACAAAGCCCCTTATAAGGCTCTATGAGACCTTAAAACATGCTTAGAAGTTATTTGGGACAAAACCGATAACATTTGCAAACTTTGAGAAACTTAGAAAATTTTTCAACATAAAAGGGTCACACGCCTGTGTGAATAGGCCGTATGCCTCACACGGCCACCATACACGCCTGTGTCACAGGCCATGTGAAAGCGGGGCATACATTCTGACTTGCACCACACGGCCGGAGACACGCCCGTGTGCCATGGCCGTGGGAAAACTGAAGATGTTATTGACTTGGGTCGCACGGCCAGCCATACGTCCATGTGTCAGCCGTGTGCCACACACGGCCAGTAGACACGCCCGTGTGTCTAGGCCGTGCCAAACTTGTAGGGTATACTGACTTAAATTCGAAGGGCTACCCCAAGGGGCACACGACCGTGTACCAAGGTCATGTGTCACACACGGTCGAGCCACACGCCTGTGTGCTTAGCCGTGTGGAGTGAAAATAGGATTGGTTTAAGCCACATTTCTCACCCTCCTCATGCATACTTAAAACACAACATTTTACACCATTTCAATACACTTATAGGCAACCAAAACATGCCAATTCATATACAAATCATGCCATTTCATAAGTAAATACTCATCATATACCAAATTATCAAATGATCATCTTGAACCACCACCAACCATACTAAATTATGCCATTACACAAGGCAAATTACACATCAAACATAAGTCATTAATAAGCCATATAAATTGACCAAATACATCACCAAAACCTTTATCAAAAGACTCAAGCCTATACATGCCATATAACCAAGTCACAAAGTGTAAATAAAATACCGAAAATCAATAGCCAGATGTGTGATACGATCTCCGCTGACTTCCAACCCGAGCGAACGTCCGAATCACTATAAAACATAGAATAATAACACAAAGTAAGCTTCACAGCTGAGTAAGTTCGTATGTGAACCTAAAATAATCACAACATTCATATAGAAATTCAAAATAGATAAACCATTAACATTTAAAGCATCAATTCATGAGCTAACATAAAATTATTCATGTCCTCATTTGCTAGTTCTCACCTTCATATAACTCAATACTTGAGTAATTTTCCGTATAAACCTGTACTAATACCTTTCTATTTATCACCTATACTCTTATCAAACCTCTCTTGTTTATAAGTGCTTATGATACAAATTCATCGATTTTCCTATGCCATAGTCCAATTATGGTATTACACATACATTGCCAAGGCCCTATCGTGGTCTTTCTTTCACATGCCATAACCCAGTTATGGTTTTATTAGTCGATTATCATATGTATATTTAGTTAAAACAACTATAATTCACATCTCATATAACATTCAATACATACTTCATTATAGTCAAATAAACACATTTTAACATGAAACATACTTATACACAATTCTTTCTTATTTAATAAATATAATACAATATAAACTCACCAATTTACTTTCATTCGATTCTTGCATAAGTTTTGTACGTACATGTATTACTTACTATAACTGTACTTTAATTCTCGTCTTGATTATGCTCGTTGAACCACTCAGAATTGTTAAGGATACTCGGTAATCACATAAGCTCGTACAATACCATATCCTAGATATGATCTTACATGTTATCACATATCTATGCCACTGTCCCAGACAGGGTCTTACACGAATCATAATACGATACCAATGTCTCAGACATGGTCTTACACGTAATCACAATACAATTCCAATGTCTCAGACATGGTCTTACATGTAATCACATCTCAATAACCTAATGTCATGACATTCGTATCCTATACTATTCCTAAATTTCGTACGGGACTTTTGAATATCGTAACTCTGTTCATTCTTACTCGTAGTTGCTTATTTGACATTCATAACAGTTCAATTACAAATAAACGTATATAATTCAATTCAATTCAATAATAAATAAGCATTTATAACACAATTTAAAAACGTTTATTAGCATACGAACTTACCTTGATCGTCAAAACGTCGAAATAGATCGACTAGCCTGAAATTTTATTTTTCCCTCGATATAGACTAGTACGAGGCTTAACTTGATATAATCAATCAAATCCAGCTATTTCAATTCATATTCTATTCATTTTAACCCAATTTCATACACTTTTGACCTTTTTACAAATTAGTCCCTAAGTTCCTAAAATGTAAATTTAATCAATTTCATCATAGCCCAAGCTAGCCGAATTTCATACATGCTCATAACAGCCCATATTTTTCATTTATTCACACTTTTACGACACAAATTATCATATTTCATAATTTAGTCCAAAATTGACATTTTTACTAAAATTCACTTAACAAAACTCATTAATCTAACATCAAAGATTTATTTTCTATCATTAAACATCAAGATACTCAAACATTCAACAATGACATCATCCAAATACTTTAACAGTTTTGAAATCGGAGGTACGGGCTAGCTAGATTACGAAGCAACAATCTCAAAAAAGTAAAAATTATTAAAAACGGAGTAAAATACATACCTAATTGATAGAGAAAAGAAGTGCCGAACCCTAGCCTTCTTTTTCTTCAAGAACTCGGTTGATTTTCTCTTTTTGGAGAAGATGAATGCAAAATGCACGTTTTGTTTTATTACAATTATCATTTTAAACATCAATTACGATATTATCCTTAATAAAAATTAATAATTACAACCAAATGCCAAACCACATCATCCAATATCTAATCCATGGTCCATTTATCACATAAGGACGCTAACTTTTAAATTCCATAGATTTTTGACACCTTTAGCTTATAGAACGCAACTTTTACGCTTTACGCGATTTAGTCCTTTTTACCGAATTAAGCCTTTAAACGGTAAAATTTCTTTATGAAATTTTCACACAATAATTATATCATGTTTTAAAACATGATAAAATATTAAAATAAATATTTTGACTTTAGATTGTGGTCCCGAAACTATTGTTTCGATTAACCTTAAAAATAGGCTGTTATAATGGCCTCATTTGAATTTAGAGGAAATTGATATATTGCATCGTGCTAGATAAAAAGCTTAACATGTTAGTTGTGAAAATTGAGGATAAAGCCTAGAAATTTCTACCCCTTATCCAATGTAGTAAAGATGTTATTGGCAACAACCCCAATGGTGTTAGTAGATAGAAAATGATGAGGTGAGTTGAGTTGAATACTAGTTGAGAAGTACTTACAAGAGAAAAGTAGAAACAAATTATTAAAATATAAAAGTAAAAAAACTTGTAATTCAAACACAAAAATCAAAGTGTCAAACTAACCTACCTTGAAAGAAAAGGTTGGTGCAAGTAGAGTTTGTTGGATCTAGTGCCCTAAGTGTAGTATTTTCGTTTAACTATACTTGTAATTTTTTGAACAAATTGATTAATAAAATTATTCATGAATTACATTAATACTTTGATTATTGTCCTCACATGTTTTTTGCACGCAAAGCAAAATGAAAACAAACATTGCTCACTAGTTGTCTAATGTTTAACTAATACTAAGCGGTATTACATGGTCGTGTCATAATACAGAAAGACAGCTTATATTAGTAGACGAACCTAAATATGCCCTCAGTCTAATAAAAAATGAGCAAACTGATTGAAAGACTAATATGTTGTCTAGCAAGTCCAATTAGGGAGATGTTTTGTTTTAGGCATTAGAGCGGATGACTCCCAGAAAATAGAGACATAGATATGATTGATTGGACTAACAGTATAGTGAACTGGACCCAAGAAGAATAGATCTTGTATCTATTTATGAATTTATTCACTTGTGACATTCATAGTGTGGCATATCTAAATCTTGAGTGGATGACGGACTATGTATGCATGACTCGTACACTTTGATGTAAGTAAAAACCTAAGTTCGAATAGATAATGAACCAAAAACTGGTGCGTTGGGTGTACGACTTCTGTAGTATGTAGCGTCGTCATTCACAACAATAGAATTACATGGTTGATGAAAAGTAAATGTGACCATGGGTTGTTCGTCTTTGTGATGAATGACTTGATTACTATTTGATAGTAATTGACCTTTCATGAAGGAAGATGTAATGATTACAATGAGATAAAATAGGATCATATTGAGAGAATTGATATTATCCCAAAGAGATTAAGGATATCCTATGAGGGTAACACACTTATGATAAGGTCATTGGACGAGCATTAATTGAGTTGTTTTCGTAATGGTATGTCATTAAGGGAAGCTTAGTTATGATACTATAGTGGAATGACTTCGTGACTAAATAAGTTTATAATCAATAGGAGAAAAGCTATAACTTAATTATAAATTATTTAAGCCCTAATTACATATGTCCAATCGGTCCCTCCGCTAACTCGTTGAAACTAGAAATGAATTGCATGTTTGAATTAAAATGAACGGAATTAAAAAATAAGAAATGAGACACATTCAAGAATGATTATGGTCTTCTTTTAAATGGAGAAATAGAACCATTTGGAAATGAATGTGGTTTTCTCAAAATGGAAATGAAAATGAGAAATGAGAAATGATTCATTTGCAAATGTATATGGATTACTCAAAAATGATTGGAAAAATAAGTTTATGCTTTTTAGCTATTTTAAAACCCGAAAATGAAAATAAACTTGAGTGGCGAAATATTAAACATATTTTCTCGAAATTTTACTTGGGGTCTGTAACACCCCAAACTCGGCCCAAACGTTATGGCCGGATCCGACATGCCACATCGAAGCGTTCAAAACATTTTATATTGTTGATCCAGAAAAACCTACTTAATATTTTAAAAGATAATTTCATTATAGGTTAAAGTGAATGGAAGCTATGCACCAGGTAGGAAACCGGAAAATAGGAGGTGAGTCTATCGGACTACTTAAGTACCAAGCTCCCTTCGGGTCCAATCCTAGACATGCACACCGCCATTGCCACACCTTAACGTCATGTATATTTCTAGGAAACCGATCTGATTAAGTCATTTTTAGGAAAATTGATTAATTTTGGAAAATACTTTTATTGCGGAAGCTTTGCTTGTTGTCGTGTTATTTTGAAATCAATTGTTGTTTTTTTTTGAAAACGCGCCCTAAAGCTATCCAATTTCAACAGTTAAAATAAGTAATACCTATCTTAGTAATACATATTAAAACCATCAAAAATAATTAAGCGGCCTTATTACATTTAAAAACCCAAACCTCAACGTAAATAATAGGATGTCCAGTTCACCAGAAGAAAACCAAACTTTCAGAACGGGTGGCCACTCCAAATTCCCTCACAGCTCCAAGCCCACTATGGTTGGGGATTTCCTGCGTGGATGAAAATAAAAGGGGTGAGTTTGGGGAAACTCAGTGTGTAAAATAACCCAATCATAGCCTAAATCAGCTCAACCCACAGAAACAGAATAAGTTGGCCTTAGCCCAGAACAAAAATTCAGAATAAAGCCCATAGGCCCATAACAGAACAGAACAGATATTACATGTTTATGCAGAAATCCCAACCCAGATTCATCCATAACACCCCCGTACTAGCCTTACACCATGTGGGGAGACTATTCGACCCACCCAACCGCTACACACCACA
Source organism: Gossypium hirsutum (assembly GCF_007990345.1). Classification (NCBI taxonomy): domain Eukaryota; kingdom Viridiplantae; phylum Streptophyta; class Magnoliopsida; order Malvales; family Malvaceae; genus Gossypium; species Gossypium hirsutum. The sequence continues at coordinate 10,936,131 of NC_053425.1, forward strand.
GAAATCACAGCGAGGCTGCCAGATATTGTGACAAAGTCACCAGATACAGATATTGTGGCAGAGCCACCAGAACAGATATATGTGGCAGAGCCACCAGATCAGATAATCATGGCATAGCCACCAGAACAGATATATGTGGCAGAGCCACCAGATCAGATAATTGTGGCATAGCCACCAGGACGCTTCCTCCATAATATAACCCATGTCCCCATGCAACAGATATATAATCATGGCATACATCATACAGAATCAGATCGTCATGCTTTTCAGTCAAAAGTAACCCTAGGGGTATAATGGTAATTTTGCACCTAGGGGTATAACAGTAATTTTCCTACATAGGGGTATTATAGTAATTTAGCTGCTTTTAGGGTTTTCATGCATATCCTAACTATTTACGTACTATCAGAACACTTACCGCGCATACTTACCGAATTGGGCCCGTTGGCCCATGAACCCGATCTTTGGCCCATTAAGCCCAAATTATCAAAATGTACGAAATCGCGCGTACTGCAGTTTATTACTTTAGATTACCAAATATACAACCCAACTATCTTACGAGCATTCGCACACTCGCAAATTCCCAAAATACCGACTTTTCAGCGTTTCGGCTTTTGCCAATCTAGTTTATGAGAGGGTGTCAGTTACACACCTGTTTGCGACGATATGCTGACGAGATCCACACACGAACCGCGTACAATTGGATTACTAACACGTTAACCTAACTATTCAAATACAAACTACATATTAACCCCTTACAATATTCGACCAACCACACCTACAGATCATAGTAAGCTTATAAGAAATCAATAAGCAACTCATTAACAAATTTTTGTCAATGTTTACCATATAATCATAATTTCACTGCAAGCTGTCTTCCTGAGCAACAGTCACTAAATCATTTATAACTGGAGCTACGAAACTCCAAATCAAGTGTCGTTAATTTTCCCTGAAAATAGACTCATATATCTTCTATCCATAAAATTTTCAGAATTTTTGGTTTGGCCAATCAATACCAGATTTTTCTTAAAGTTTCCCATGTTTCACTGTTTGACTAATCTGACCACTCTTCATTACGAATCAAATTTCTCATTGTACAGAATTCAAAATATGTTCTCGTTTATTTCATTTGAAACTAGACTCATTAAACTTTAATTACATAATTTATTCACCTTCTAACTCATCTCTCACAATTTATGGTGATTTTCCAAAGTCATGTTACTGCTGCTGTCCCAAGCAGATTTATTACCAAATCACTCTTTCACACATAACTTGCATGCATGTTATTTAAACATGTATATCACCAATCAATCATCACATATCTATGAGTTTACTTAAGTATAGTCTCCATTTCATCATTTTAAAGCACAACATGTTAGCCGATTTTTCCCCTTAGCATCTAAGGCACATGCATGCTCATTTGTTTGGCTCAACTTCACCTATCTTCCATTTTTCATCAAAAGAACATGAAACAACAACCATTTCCTTCATTTTAATTCATGACCAAATGCTCACAACACAACCAAAAACCAAAATATGCTTCAAGAGTTAAGGTAGAATCAAGAAGAACTCATGAACATCAAGATAGAAGCAAACTACCATGAACTTACCTTCAATTTTCTTCCCCAAGTGACCGAACATTCAAGAGCTTTCTCCTCTACTTTCTCTTCTCTAACTTTAGGCTATGATGAACAAAGATGGACAAAACTTTGTTATTTTCACCCCTTTTTCTTTTAATAAAATTTCATATTTCATCCATTTAATTCTTTAATACAAAAGACATGAAATGCCCATCATGGAACATTTACCTAAACCATTATCATGGAACATTTACCTAACCCATTATCATGGAATATTTACCTAATCCATTATCATGGAACATTTACCTAACTCATTATCAATTTGTACCATGAATTATGGATATCAAGTGCTCATATTGTCTACAACAACATGATGGCTGGCCACTTCATGTAAAATGGGAGGTTTGTCATGCAAATCCTCCTATTTTGCACTCCTATTTATTTGGCCACTTCAATTTAGCCTATAGCATTTTCAAACATTTTCACATAGGTTCTATTTCATAATTTCACCCCCTTTTTCTTATGGAACAAAAATTAACTAAAATTGTCGGGTTCTATCTTAAGCTTGGGCCTTCTAGAGGCCCACTAACATAATTAAACCTATGCTAACATTCACAGAATTCCTGAAAATTGGGGCGTTACAGGGTCAAATCGTCATAATTTGCTAAATGTAAAATTGGGATAAGAAAATAATTTAATATAAATATATGAAGTTCAACCTGGAAATACTTGTAATTAAACTCGATAGGAGAGAGGCCCAAAGTCCCCTCATGTAACATGAAGGGGACGACAACCCTAGTAGGAATACTAGGGTGTGTTGTCTACCATATTTTCACTATAAGTAGGAAGTTGTTGTTGTTGTTGTTATTGGTTTTTTTTTATTTGAAATAAACCACTACAATTCAACAAGGGTTATACTTTCTCTTCATATAAATAGATGGCACCAGTAGAGCTATTAACACAACTTTGAAAGTTTGTTACTTTGCCGAAAAATAGAAAAATTATATTTAACTATTTCAGAATAACAATTTTACTGATTTCTATTAAAGAAGAGAGAATTTTTGTTTTCACCTTAAAAAGAAAAGAAATTTTTTTTTAGTCTTGTGTTTTGATTTAATTTATTCGATCACACACTTGAAACAGTTCATGGCACGAGAATAGCGGTGAAAATCTTTTGGTTAAAAGCCGAAAAACATCAAGGATCCGCTTATCCGAAAACTTAGGTACAATTTTAGTATAAGGTATATTGTTATAAATATAACAAAATGAGTAGATTTTCAAATTTTTAATTTTTCGCTGTGTAAAAAATCCGTTTTCAGATCAGATTTTTCTGACAGTGTTTCACTCAAACAAGTTGGAGTAGAAGCGGGAGGTGAAAGGATTGTTGATAAAGATGAAGGTAACAATGCAATTGAAGTTGAAGTTAGAATTTAGATAACAATAAGAGTTGATGTAGTGGAGGTAATAACTAGAATAACAACAGCAAGGAATGTAGTAACCTCACTCAAAAGAACCAGTGGTGAAACACCCTAAGAAGGTTTCATCACTTTTTTATCAGCACCTCTGTTGGGTTGCGCAATTTCAACCTCAACATCATTCCTCCCAACAACTTTCTATTGTATTTTTGAAGGGCATTAGCCCTTCAAACTATGTGCAACTTTTTTGTAGGAGACTCTTATCAATTCTGTCACTAAAAGGCCAAAATTTACCTCAATGACAAGAACAATTACTATCATTTTTAAAGCTTATGATAGAAGTTTTAAACACTTTTTTAAATTCACTCCCGACTGAGAAATCTAACAAGACAAGAGTAGCTTGCCTTCAAATAAACAAAATGTTAAAAGGAAGTAAAAAAAAAAGATACCTTCATTAGGTCCTCCAAGTCCAAATTCTTCATTTCCCTTTATTCCTCTTATCTTACACCTTTTAAACTTTTGTACTTCCAACTTTGGTAAAGACAATGGCCATAGTCTACTAACTTATTGACAAACCCTTCCGCCACTCTTAGAAAACACAAAAAGATGAGGGTTAAATGAAAAGAAAGAGTCTCACCTAGTGTCACAGGTTAAAGTTCAAAGCCCGTGACCATCACACCAAATGCACTCAATGGAGGTCTATTGTTTAGATAGGGATCATTTGGCCTGCAAGAATTGGCCCGATTCAGTAAGCTGTTGGAGAAGCCTGTCAGATTAAAGCCCTATAATCTTTAAATATTGATAGGGAATCATATCTTTTAAAGATTAGATTTGATATGATTTGATGTAGTCTTGTAAATCCTTAAAATCAAAGGATAGGCTAATCTCATCTGTCGATGTAATTTAATCTTGACCGTCGATTTTGGAGAGCTCAACTATAAATAGAGAGCCTCCTCCACATTTGTACTCACTCCATTCATTGTTTCATTATTCTTTGTGAATAAGATAATATAGAGAGCATTTACTTAAACACTTTGTGTACGTTCTTTCTGTGGCCTTCTGTTGTTCTTTGTGGCTTCTTTTGGCATAGTTTGCTACCGCTATATAAATTGGTACCTTGGAGGAGTTCTTAAGAAATCCTCACTTGAGTAAAGGCTAACTTAGGCAAGTTTGGACGAACGAATCGCCTAAGGCCGCATGGATTGCAAGACAAAAGATCTAGTCCCATGACAAGTGGTATCCGAGCTATTGGTGACGAAGGCACCATTGTGATGTCAAAAGAAGAGTTTGAACAAAAATAGGCCAAAAGATCAGTCCCTTTTAGGGAGATGTTGTTGACTGTTGAGGAACACGTAGATAAACTTGAGGAGCCCATGGGGGACATGAAAGAGTCACACAATGCGCTTGGTGAGCGTATAAATGACTTATGGGAGTAGTCCAGGGACTTTGTGACCATGTGTCTCACTTTCAATAGGGACAATGTACAAGAGTTGCTAGATTTTCAAAGGAATAAGCTAAAAGAGAGGAACGATCCTCTCGAGACCATGGTGATGGCTTTAAAGGATAAAATAATAGCCACGACGAAGGCTTTGAATACAAGAATAGAGGAACTCAAGAGAAAATTGGCCTTGTGTCAAGCAACCGTGGAAAAAGGAGTGTCAAGTGTAGCACTCAGTTACGAGGATGTCCCAAAGCTGAAAGAGTTCATAGGGACAAGGTTTGCATGCGATGTGGATAATTTTTTCTGGAGGATGGAAAACTACTTCCGTGCCAAAGGCATCACGGATGATACGGTTAAGGTAAACACTACTTCAATATTTCTTACTGATATTGCACTTTTTGGTGGCGAGACAGGTCCACAGATAAATGGCAAAGTGAGATTGGGAAGTCGCAAAAGTTCCAATGTGAATTGAAGGGACAATTTTACCCAAAATTTACCGAGAAAGTAGCTCGAGCAAAGTTGCGATGACTACCGCAATGGGGCACAGTGGGGGAATATGTTCGAAAGTTAAAGGAACTCATGCTCTAAGTTTCATATGTGACCGAGAAAGAAGCATTGCTTGCTTTTCAAACTGAAATGAAGCCGTGGGTCAGATAGGAGTTGGAACAAAGAAGTGTCCAAAAGCTAGCAGAGTCCGTGGTCAAGCTTAGTCTAGGGAAAGACAAGCTTGGGTCTTCCAAGTCCGAGGAAAGGGGCGTATGTAAAAAAGATCATAAGAAAGATGTTGATGGAAACGGCAACAGTGACAATAGTGGTAATGAGAAACTACGAGTTGGGGAGAAAAAACCCAACAGAAAAAAAGGATAAGTTGAAATGCTTTCTTTGCGACAGTCCACACATGTTGAAGAAAAGTCTAAAGAAATTCACGCTTCTTAAGAAAGAGAAGCCGGTAGGTAAGGCATTAGGACTTTTCGAGCGCTAGGGGTGTTGAAGCCAGAGAGGCCGAAAGTGAGAAGAAGCCAGTGGAGTGCTTCTTGTGTCATGGTATGCATAGGTTGCAGAAGTTTCTGAAAAAGTCTATCATCGAATTAGACGATGGGGCAGACAAGGAGCCTAAGAAGCTTGGTTCGAGCAAGGGAAAAGCCAAAGCCAAGAGGGAAAAGAGGAGCAAAAAGAAGCGAGTAAAGTACTTCTTGTTTCGTGGTCCACATGAGTTGCAGAACTATCCAAAGCAATCCAAGTCAGTTATGGTCAAAGAAAAGGCAACATCGGAGCTTGTTGAGTCATCGAAGGGGCTTCCACATGAGGAAGATGTGAGTCTGTTATCGAACTTAAGGGAAAAATTTGTAATGAAAATAGTGAAGCTGGGACCAATGAGGCTCAATTCGAATAAAGCGATGGAGTTGGCCAAGTCATTCGGCGAGGCTTTCACTCATGGAAGAAGTGAGTTTGGCATCGAATTTAGAGAAAGAAGTTGCAATGCAAACCTTAAAGCTAGGATCAATGAGGTTCATTTTTGTTGACACGTCGGAGGGACTACCACCCATGAGAGAGGTGGGGTGTGTATCACACTTCGAGAAAGTAGAGATGCAAGTTGGATAGTTGACCCGAGTAAATGCAATAAGGAAGGTACATTCTCAACACTCTGATAGTGTTTTGCATTCTAACTTGTTGACTTGGCAAGAACGTAAGGGCCTTTTCAAAGTTTTTGAGCAAGGAGGCCGAGAGACTGTGGGCAAAGCGAAGCCAAATATTGTGAATCAAGAAGATTTTGTTCGGGGCAAGTTAGAATGTAAGCAAGAGAAAGACGTGACTTCTTGCCATAGAGATATACAAACAAATGGGACGGTTTGAGTTAAGAAGCGACATAAATCGAGGCAAAAGTTCTAAATGAAGAAAAAAGCTAAGGCATCGATACGAGACAGAGGCGAATCAAGTCAGTGTCATTCCGAAGTCGCGACGAAGGCGTTGCGAGAATGGGTGGGGGAAAATGTCATGGGTCAAAGTTTAAAGCCCGTGACCATCACACTAAATGCATCCAATGGAGGTCTATTGTTTAGATGGGGATCATTTGGCCTGTGGAACTGGCCCGATTTAGTAAACTGTAGGAAAAACCTGTCAAATTGAAGCTCGGTTGGCCCGATAATGAAGATATGGCAACTTAGGCTATCTTAATAAGTATGGGAACTAATCTTTAAAGATTGATAGGGAATCATATCTTGTAAAGATTAGATTTTATATGATTTGATGTAATCTTGTAAATCCCTAAAATCAATGGATAAGCTAATCTCGTCCGTCAATGTAATTTAATCTTAACCGTCGATTTTGGAGGAGCTCAACTATAAATAGAGAGTCTTCCCCTCATTTGTACTCACTCCATTCATTGTTTCATTATTCTTTGTGAATAAGAGAATATAGAGAGCATTTACTCAAACACTCTGTGTGCATTCTTTTTATGGCTTTCTGTTGTTCTTTGTAGTTTCTTTTGGCATAGTTTGCTTCCGCTATACAAATTGGTGCCTTGGAAGAGTTCTTAAAGAATCCTTACTTGAGTAAAGGTTGACTTAGGCGAGTTTGGACAAACAGATCGCCTAAGGTCGCACGGATCGCAAGATGAAAGATCTAGCCCCGTGACACTAGTACATTATGATAAGACCAAGACTAGTAAAAGCTAAAAACTAAAATAGGAAAAAAAAAAAGAAAAAAGAGAGAATAAATATTGCAGAAGATACAGAAAGAAAAACGATGAATGATAAGTTAAAAACAAGAGAATCCTTACATGGCTAGAAATTTTTTTGAAGTGTAGAATAATGGAACAATGCCCTTATTTATAGAAGATTCCAATTCCTTCACACTCGTTATATGCGTAACTCTCATGTATTTTTCACAAGTAATCATTGCAACAACCAATCAAACACTACCATATATCCCACGCTTCATTACCACTCTGATCACGTGCATGGATCAAGTAATAGTTAACACATGTTTCCACAAATGACACTTTGTCATCAAGTTATCAAGTCATCGATTATAAATTTTGAAATTTGAGAAGACTTCCACTTACACCAATAGAATAACTCCGCTACAAATTAGCAGAAGGACCTCTACCTAGCACTCGATCTTCTCTAAAGGATAGTGATTTTGTAACCCCCTTTTCAACTGGGGGCAATTATAACCCCTCTCTCTACATAGGCTCGCCTTTTTATGTACTAGATAAGTACCGGATAAGGTACTCTTGCTTTATGAACTGGCTACGTGCTTAGGTAATTAGATTTTCGATAGAGTTGAAAGACAAATTTTCCTTATAAAACATACTCCAACAAGTCTAATATTGTCTCCAATTTAATTTCGTTTACTATGTAGCCGTAGCAAGTCTACTATTATCATGTCTTATTTCCTATTTAGCCATGGTGAAATTATTGATTGAAAATGTCTCGAAAAAATTTAAACTCATAGAAGCAAATGCACGACAACTGCTAAAATGCAAGGAATAGAAAGACTAAAACTCGAAACATCTAGCATATAGAAGATCTAATAAGAGATCTCGTAGAAGTCATGCTCATCAACTAGATTAAACAACCTTAATTTTGGAGTTTTACTAGTTTGTATGAATTTTTTAAACCTGACACGTTTAATTGATTACCAAGTTTAAAGACTAAAATACACATCAAAGCTATTGTTTTTCCCTAAAATAACATTTGATTGCCTATTTTCTATAACCTTGAGCCTACTCATTGTTTATATTTACTTTAATTCTTAATATTAAATTGGATTTAATGTGTCATTCAAGACCCTCACTTCCAAGATAGGTTGGTTTAGATGGTTGATTACTTGTTAATACTCCAGTGTTCGAGTTCACAAGCAATCCTATTTTACCTAAAAAAAACAATTCTAATTTCTGATCGAAGTGCAAACAGGCAAATTAAAACAAGTACGATATTGGGTATATTTGGTTCAAAGCTCGGAACAATCTATAACGCAAAAACTGAACCAACTCAGCAAATTCAAACATTCATCAAATTTATAAAAAGCAAAACAAAATTCAACCATGAATTTCCGACCGGTTTTTCCAAGATTATGCCTTGAGCCGACCATAGAATTTCTGTTTCTCCTGTGTTGTCTGGAACCGTCCGTGCCCAAACTTCGAGGAGGTGTCGATGAACTTGAGTTTGATTTCCTCGAGAGCCACGCGAGATGTCTGGTTAATCAGAGACTGGCGAAGCGTAACCACCCTCTTCTTAGGTCCAACACAGCCTCCTTTGATCATCAAGTAATCACTCTTCACAACACCATAGTGAGGGAAGCCACCTATGGGGGTGATATCTTTCTCAGTCCTGATTAAAAACAAACACCATCAACACATTCAGCAATTATATCGAGCAAATCCGAACGGAAAACATTGAAACATTCCATACAAAGATATTGAAAACAACTTTGAATCAGATGGAATTAGACAAATGTACTAACCTGTCATAGTCTGTTATAGCAGAGTGAGTCTCATCACCAACCTTGCCAACTCTGTAAACCTTCTTGTTCATCTCGGTACGGTGATGGTATCCGTTCTGACCTGCCCTGGCAACGGTAAACGAGACTCTAGCAGGATGCCAGGCACCAATACAAGCAACCTTACGCAGACCTCTGTGGGTCTTACGGGGCAGACGTGTGACACCCCAACGAGTGACAACACCTTCGTAGCCTTTACCCTTTGTAACACCGATGATATCAATCATTTCATCCTTCTGGAAAACAGCATCAATGGGGACTTGTTTCTCAAAGAACTTGTATGCAAAATCAACCTTGTCAGCAATCGTTCCACCATTGACTTGGATCTCCATTAGGTGTGCCTTCTTCTGCTTCAATCCCTTCATTTTCCTAATCTGTAAATGCACTTTGTAAGCAAATTTTGTCCACCTTGAAACATTTATAACAAATTAATTCCAGTGAAACAAAAAACTCATGAACCTGGGTGTGGGCCAAGACCCTAATAACAGTGGCATATTTCTTCATCTTTTCAAGCTGAGCATCTATACTCTTCTTCCCTTCTTCGCTCTCATACTGCTTTGAGTACTTGGTGAAAGCCTTCTTCTTGGACTTGCACCAATGCTTATAGAACCTACGTTTAACCTCCTAGCTCAAATGCTGAGCCCAGACGGTGTTCAATGAGCGGAGACCACGTGGTGTCTTCACATACCCAACAACTCCAACAATAACCATAGGAGGGGTTTCAATGATTGTAACAGCTTCACAAGTCTCCTTCTTGTGAAGCTCTATACAAAATTAAAGGACATAAATTTAGCTCAAAAATACAGATGAAAATGGGAGTTATCTTAATCAAAAATGAACTTACTAGATCCGGGTTTTTCGACCTCCCTGACAATGTGTGTCATACCAGCCTTGTACCCTAAAAAGGCAGTAAGCTTGCATGGTTTGCTTGGATCATCCTTTGGGAATGCCTTCACTGCACGAATCAAAAACAACATCATCATACTCCAACATATCCATACCAAAAACATATAGTATCCAAACCCGTGACCATATCACCCCAAGTCCGAATAACATAGTTCAACATAGGAGGTTATCAAAGATAATATTGCAGGATAATTACAGTATTCATTATTAAACTGTCAAAATGAAAAAGAATACAATATGCCTTTTCCTCTGTGACGAGAAGCTCGCTTCCTTGGAAGAAATCCAAGGGAACCATGCCTTGGGTGCTCAAACTTCCTGTGAGACATTCTTCCCCTCCTTCACCACCCAAAACAAAACAAAAATAAAATAAAATCTAATCAAACCCATGTTATTTTTTTCATTTTGATGTATATAAAGATAACAATTAAAATCAAATGACTAAGAGTTTCAAAGAGAGCAATTTTTTTTCCTACAGAAAAAGCTAAGGTTTTATTTTCCTTTTAACGTTCCTCCAGAATTCCTATATAGAAGTAAGCAAACAGAAGATGAATGAGAAAAAAAAAAGGGAGAGATCAGATATCAGAGAGAAAGGTGACCTGCGTTGGGAGACTCCTGCACTGCGGCTGCTGCTGCTGCTTGGTCACTGAAGAGACTGGAACCCTAGTTGCTATGTTATATTTACAACATGCTTTAAATAATTGAATTTACATAAAACCCCCTTTTCTTTCTTAAATTAACTTTTTACCACCATTGTTTATTTAATTCTCAATTTCATGCTTATGTTTTACAAAATTTCAAAAGTTAGATTAATTTGTCATTAGTTTAAAAGTTGATCAAGTGAACAGTTTATTGATTTTTTTAATTTATTAGGTATAAATTGTTGAATTAGTGATTTTTATTAATTTTATACATGTAATTACTTTTTTTCAAGTCAACAAATTTACATAAATGTTTAATATTGGGTTTTCTTTATAGGGTGAGTTCAATTCGTTTCAGTTAAGGCGATTTGAATTATCTATGATAATTTAGCTCGGATTAGATTGGTTTTTAATTCTTCTATATGAATTTTTAGACTTTATTTTAATAAAATGAATTTTATTTCACGGGTTTTGAATATTATTTAATAAAGTTTAAGTGTTTTTTTCTTGAATATTTCTAAACAGTTATTTTTTTCAAGTAAATAAAAAATAATCAATAACTATCAATAATATATTAATTAATGATGAAGTTTTACCAAATTAATTTTAAATATGAATTAAATATTAAAAAATACAGTATTTTCAGGTAAAAAAATGTTAAACTTTTGTTAAATATAAGTATTACATTTGACAAAAAAAACACAATTATCATATTAGAAATAGGATGTAAATTAACCGAGTTTGAATGAACGAATCTACGTTCATTTTCGTTTGTTCGTTTTTAAATTTGTTTGTGATTTATTTATGTTCATTTATCTAAAATTATGTGTGTTTATTCTCGCTCGTTTTAAGCTAAACAAACATATAATTGAACATATTTATGAACAATCTCTATGAATAATAAATAATAAATAAATAAGCATATATATTTTTTAGATGTAAAATAATTAAATATCAATATATAATATAAATAAGTAAAATAAGCACACAAATAATAAATTTATTAATATAATAATTAAACAATAAACGAGTTTTAAATTAACATAAATAAACTTATGCATGAATATAAATGAGCATAATAAACCTTGTTTGTGTTCAATTTATTTAATAAATAAATTTTAAATTTTGTTTATATTTATTTATTTAACTTGAAAAACAAATAAAAGTTAAACGGTTAGTGGAATGTTATATTCATCCTATGATAACTTAATTTGTTTAAAACTAAAATTTATGCATTCTTTAAAGAGAAGCGACGGTAAACTATTTCTAAAAAACAAACAATGAGATATAAAATTTTAAAATATACCAAATTATATCAAAATCCAATTAAGGTGAAACTCAAATTCAAATAAGAAAGAAATTTGTTGATTCGCATGCAATCCAAACGTAGGAAAGTAGAATCATAACTCAAATTCATATAATCATTTGGGAAGAAATAATTTTTATTAAAAAAATATATTTCTCCAATATTTTACACTTTCAACGATGAATCTTGAAAATAAAATAATACAATAAAATTAAATTGCACAATATTTTAAAATTAAAAAATAAATAAAACTCATAAAAATTTCAGAGTAATTTTTTTTTTTACAAAATACTTAAATTGACTTTGTTAACTTTTAATGTCTAAATTATCCTTATTAATTTTTATACTACCAAAAATAGCCCTATTAATTTTTTATACCACCTAAAATACCTATATTAACTCTTCATAGGAGCTAATTTTATATAATATATAGATTATGCTTTTTTTTTTATCCACATCAATTATTATGTTGTAACTTCTTTAATATAACATTTTATATTATCTATTTTCTTTTAATTTTATGATTGGTAATAAGTTGTCGATTGGGTCTTAATTTAATTTAAATGGGCATTGTTGTCAATACATAAAGATGTGAATTCGAGTACACTGAAGTACATTATCTTCTTATTTATAGATTGGGGAGGGACTATACCTAGTTTTAAACATTGTGTAAAAAAAAATATGTAACACCCCCTAACCCTTTTCCGACATCAGAATAGGATTACGAAGTATTACCGGTCACTACAATTTATAACACGAATCAAATAAAATTAAACATTGTATAGTTCAATAATATACCTTATTGACTCTTAAACGAACATTCGGGGACCAATGAAGATGTTACAAATAAATCGGAATCTATCCAGATGCTTATAAAATTTTTCATAAAATTTTTAAAATTTCCCTTAATGAACAGTACCACACGCCCGTGTGGTTTCAGGACATGTCCGTGTTGTCACCCCGTATGACTCACACGGTTAGAACACACCCGTGTCCTTTACCCATGTATTTCTCTGACTTATTACTTATGAACAAACTAGTTTCACACGGCCAAGACACACGCCCGTGTGCTTAGCCCGTGTGGATTTATTTTCAATTCGAATCTAGTGCAATTTTCACACGGCTAGGTACATGCCTGTGTACTGTGGCCGTGTACTTCACACGGCTGAGACACATGCCTGTTTCTTTGCCCGTATGGCCATACCTAAGCATTCTGTTTGCCAAATTTTAGATGCAGGGGACACACGGTCTACTCACATGCCCGTGTAAAGGGCCGTCTGTCTCACATGGTCTGATCACATGCTCGAATGCCAGGCCGTGTGGACTCAAAATTAATCTTATAATCTAAGTTTACCAACCCTGCAAACTTTAATAACAAGCAACTCAAAATTCAATCTTTTAACCAATCCAAAACATGATTAAATACATCTATTTCACATTAAAATCATCAATGTTACGATCTAACTCGAGTGTATTAGTAAATGTTTAACATAGAACCTCTAGATAGTATACCTTGATACTAGTTGAATCAATTCAAAATTAAACTATATAAAAGACTATATTATAAACATAACTTTTCATTTATGGGCTAGTCATTATCATTCTTACACAAAATAGCGTCAAAGACAACCTAGGTACATGCCATTTCTCAAAATAAAATACATCACCGAATATTTGAGTTTGGGCTTGGCTTGAATGTTGAGTTGTTAGTCGCTTTCGTACCTAACCTGCGCACGGAAATAAACCGTACGCTGAGTATACACTCAGTGGTATTTATATAAACCAATACTTAAATCAATATTAACACAAAATGCATCTATGCTATTAACTTCAAATCTAATATCACTACTTATATTCAAAGTTCTATCTCAATGAAACATTTAGTTCAATAATATATCAATCAATATAGATTTTCATTACAGTAGCACAGTCATTCAGTTGTCCAGTACAGTAAATTTACCCCTATTAACATAATTCAAGCTTTGGCGGATACACGGATCCAACCAACACACCAGTACGACACATTGTGCCTCATCGACTTTGCCGAAGAAAACAGTAGCAATACGGTACATAGTACCTCATCGGATTAAACCGAAGCACTGGAAACAGTACGACACACGAAGTGCCTCATTGACACAAAGTTGAAGTAACAGTACGACACTATTAGTGCCTCATCGACCCATGGTCGAAGTATCTCAGTACATTTCCAAATCCTATGGCATGCCAATTATATCCAACCTAGCCCGACACTGTTAATAGGGTATTCATTTCACTTTAATTTTCAGATAATAATCAATATACACTTCAGTCTAGATATTGACAACTCCAATCAATTCAATACAATAATAACAATACTTACCTCTATAATACTTACTGTATATATAATGAATGCGAAAATAATTATTAAGTTTGGTTTATAGAAATACAAACCGTAAATTTTTTGGATTACTCCCCGTCAACCTTCTCTTTTCCTTTCTTTGTTGATGTCTTCAGTACTACGTTAGCTACGGAAATTAAACAATTTATACTATTAATACAATAGCAACTCACAATAAATAATTGAATTTCTATTCAATTCAAACTTCAATTTTCAATTTAATCCTAATTAACACATTTGCTTTTATCATTCAATTCATACTTCATTTCTATTCAATTTCCTATTATATTCTCTTTAAAAATTAAATATTCATGGTAAAACCCTAATCTCAAGTTTCTTTCAATTTAGTTCCTCAAATATAAAACTTATAGCTTCTTTTACAATTTAATTCTTTAATCAATTATAACTTGAAATTTATTCAATTAAATCCCTAATTCAACAATTTGTTCAACATAACTCATGTCTAAAAATCATCTAACTTTCAAAATTTCCACTTACATCAAGTAATATTTGTCTCTAGGACTCCAAAAACATCAAAATTGCAAAAAAAAGGGACTAAATTGACCTACCAAATTAAGCTTCAAATTCCTAATTTTCCCTTTTCCTTTCTTTTTCTTTCCTATTTTTTTCCTTTATTTTTATTTCTTTTATTTATTTTATGTTTCAATTAATTAATAATTAATATAATAATATATTATAATTAATAAATATCTTATACTTAAAGTATAAGTAAATATATATACATATTACATTTGTATAAATACAATTATTACAAATGTATAAATTTTATACCACACATTTGTCCCCATATGGTTTATTTACTAATTTAGTCCTTTGACTTTTTTCTATTCCATAATTTAACTTTTACCATTTATTCAATCTAGGCCTTTCACTAAATTAGCCTTAATTCAAGCTAATTTACTTAGCCAAAATCTAATTAACTACACTACTAACTTCGTAAATATTTCTAATAAATATTTATAAATTCATTTTACTGAAATTAATAACCCGAAAGTACACTTTTTCGATACTCTTAAACTTTAGGTTGTTACAAAACAGATATGATCAAAATTTATAATGAAATTATTAAAAAAATAGTAATTAAATCAAAAGGAAAAGAAATATAAAATTGGTACATTAATAGGTAATTAATATTTTTGGCTTATGAGAAGCTTACAAAATTATTGGTTAAAATCATTTTAAATTCTTTTATATTAAATTCAAAATTAATAAATTTTGATAATAAAATTTTAGAATAGTCTCATAAGCGAGATTCACGTATAGGCAATGAAACATTGCTCACATCCAATTTTATGCATATGTGTAAGTTTTTGTTTAAAATAAATTTAAAACTTTAATTAAAAATTGTTGATTAAGTAATAATTCGATTGGCATTGATATTATTGTTAATATAGGAGGACGTGAGTTTGAGTGCGCTGAAGTGTATTCTCCTCCTATTTAAGAGTTGAAGAGGGAGTATGGGTAATTCTAATTATTATATTAAAAAAAACATATATGATAAAAACCTATAATATGGTTATTGTTAAAAAAGAAAATTTTATTTGAAAATTAATTATCAAATTTTATTTAATAACTGTGTTAAGTATATAATATTTTTTATTATAATGTAAAACACGAGCAGGAGAACGCACTTTGCTTATTAAAGTAAATGAATAATTTTAAAAAAATATTATTCACTAAGCTGTTACTAATTATATTATTTTAAACAACCTAATATTTAAAATTGTATTTGTATGTATAAAACGATATTATTATATCATAATGGTACAATATGTAAATTTTATAATAATTATTTAAAAAAATATAAAAAGTGTAGTGAATAAATAATTATTAAAATGTTTAAAAATTAGAGGGATAAAAAAGAAAAGAAAGTGTTTGTTTTTCAAAATTAATTGAAGTGATAAAAAAATAATTGAATTTTGGGGGACATTCATGCTTGCCTTTTAACATGTATCAGGTAATAAATATTATTTTTCAATTTAAGAATAAATGTAATAACTGTCAATCAGGAAATTGAAATTTACACATCACATTGCTAGGAACATATAAATGTCATAAATCTAACTTATCCAATTGATTGATATTCCGAGTATATATATTAAGAGTTAAATTGTATTTTAATTTTTTATTCAAAAAATAGATAAATTAATTTATATTCATTATATCAAAGAGTAAATTAATTCTGTTAAAAATCTATTTATTTCTACTATTAAAAAAATTATATAACTAAATAATAAATTATATGATTTGTGTCAGCCAAAATATTACAACATCTATATTAATTACTGAAACAAGGTAATAGTTCATGCAATAACATAAAACATAACCCTCAAACTATAATAATTAGTTTAATAAGGTAATATTCATATAATTGTGTTATTGCATAAAACGTTATGCAAATTGTAATAATTTATCTAATCAAATAATGTATTTTATATTGCATTAAGGTAATGTTTTACATAATAACATAACATATAATAATTAGTGTAGTAAAATAATATTTCTTATAATCACATGTAGTCTGACGAGTTTTTTGTTATTGCACAAAATATTATATAAATTGTAATAAATTTTGTAACCGTCTGATAAATTATGTAATTCATGTTAGTTATTATTTAGTGTAAATAATGTTTTGTATAATAGCACAAAAGAAATTGTGTAATCGAATAATGTATTTTGTAATTCATATTACATAAAACATCATAAGATATATAATAATTAGTGTAGTAAGGTAAATGTTTGCATAATAACAATAACATTACTCTCAAATTTTAATAATCAGTGTAATAAAGTAATATTTTATACAACCACACAAAACCTTATGAGTTTTGTGTTGTTATACAAAATAGTATGTGAGTTGCAATAAATTGATTAATTAGATAATGTATTTTGTATCAATGTTACACAAAATGTTATGAAATCTATAATAATTTATTTTACAGAAATCATTTCATAATTAATAAGATAATATTTTATGCATATCGTATTACAAAATATCACGTATATTATAATAACTAGAATCATTGTCATATATGTATGCATGTGGAAACTACAAATATATTGTCACGTCCGAAAAATCAGGTTAGAAGAAATTTGGTTAGTGAAACTAAGAATGGGCACGCCTTGATTTTTGAGTTAAAATTTCAAAAATTTTGTCAAGTGATTTGATCTGATTCAGTGGTTTAGTGTTGTGTTTGTGTATAAGAGATTATGAGTTTGAATCATTTTTCTTACATTTTGTTATTTAGTGCCAATTCTTATCCTTGAACATTTGGCTTTTGTTTTATTTTTCATTCAATTGATAATAGAATGAGCTTGTTGGTTCAGTGATAAGGCTTTAATTTGGTTAGAGGTCTTGATCTCTTGTGCGTGCAAGGTGGAAATATTTTTGCAATTTCTTTCTTGTGTCATCCATGTGGCAAATATTTGAGTTGGGTTTGAATTCAGCAGAGAGTGAATATGATAGATTGGGATCTTTATTTTATTTATATATTTTTTATATTTATTTATTTATCTATTTGTAAAAAAATATCTATTGGGGTTTTCTTAAAATTCCTCCACAAAAATTGTTGTCCATTTTCTCCCTACTTTCCTTCTCTCTCATTTTTCTGTTCACATTGGTTTCTCTCTTTTGTTCAAAAGTTTTCTCTGTGGTTCTTTTGAGAACTTACCATTCAATTGCTGTGGAATTTTCTTTTTCCTTGCGTTATCTTAGTTGCGACTATTTTGTATTTTGAGTAGTTCATTATCGTCAACCTCTTTAGTTTCCTTTCCTGTGATGGTGCGTAGTTTAAGTGCTTGGTTGGTATGTATTTATAGTTTGTTTTCCTTAATTATTAGTGTCGAAACCTTTTTGGAAATCGAGTTTTTATTTACACCAATTCTTTTTATTAGGTGTGATTGGATCACCTTGAAAGTTGATCATTTTAATAAAAGGTTAGATTTACTAAAACGATGATTTTCGGTCTACAAAGTTTAGAAAATGAGTTTGAGAGTCGATTATGTACGAGGAAAGGTTAGTACCCTCATAACGCCCAAAATTGGTACCTAGTTGATTACATGATGTCTTAGTGTCGAGAATTGAGAATTCAAAGAAAATTTAAGATATGATCCCCTCTTTGCATGATGTTATTTGATGACGTCTAAGTTAAATTTTAGTGAGTAGGTTTTCTTATTTCGGGTCGATCAAGACGAAAAGCCATGTCTCGTAAGTTGGGGCACAAAATATTGAATTCTCAAAAATAAGAACGCTCATCGTTTAATTATTACCTAAACCTTATTTTTTTATTTAAATGGGATATTCGATTACTTCGGTTCAATGAGAAAGTTATACTCCGTAAGTTAAGAGCACAACCCATCTGATTCCCCAAATAAAGAATATTGCCTCGGTCTTAAATTATTTCTTTTGCGTTTCCGTAGAAAAACATACGAATGTATGTAGCAATATTTACAATACATGATGATGGCAAAATTATGACATTAACAAAAAAACAACATAAATAATAAAATAAAATGAAAATAATATAATGAATACAATAATAAGAAATAATAATAATTCAGTTAATAATACCATATAATAATGATAATAATAGTGAAATAATATAAAAGGTATGATGATAATATAATCATATCGAAAATAAAATAGTACTAATAGTATTAACATTTAAAAATAAAGGACTAAAATAAAATAATCAAGAAATTCAAGGGCAAAAACATAAATTATGCAAGTTAAAAGGGTAAAAATTAAAATAACAGCAAGTACAGGGACTTAATTAAATAAGCAGGGTACTGAACTAAAAGTGCAATAAAATTTAAAGTATAAATTAAAAAAACAAAAATATAACATAAAAGATCAAATTAAAATAAAATAGAAAAGTATAGGGACTCAAAGGGAAATTATCCCAATCCCATGTCATCTCCTTAGTTCAACAGTGGGTTAAAGGACAGATTTGCAAGAAAATTAAAATTATGGGGTACAATTTAAAAAAATAAAAAAAGAATAGGACGAAAATAAAAAAGGGCAAAAAAGCGGAAGGACCAAAAAGACAATTAGACCCTCCCCTTGAAAACACGCGAATCCTGGATAGATCCAGATCAGGTCATTAGGTTAGTCCTTAAAATGACGTCGTTTTAGACATCTAAAGCTAAGTCAAAACGATGTAGTTTCAAGTGGGCTATATAAGTAAAAAAAATTAAAAAATTCATTTGCAACTTATTTAAAAAAAACTTTCTTTCCTCTTTTTTTTTCCTCAAGCCATCCTTAGGCTGGTCACGAGATTCGGCAAGCCTCTGCCGCTGCCATCGGTCATCAGCGATGGTGACCGCCGCATCCGGTGGCCAAAAAATTGAAAAAGTTTCCTTTTGACTCCCATTTCACGTGGAACTCCTAGTTGGGGTTAAAATCCCTAAAAGTTTCGTCAAAATTCAACAAAAAAGAGAAATCTTTCGATTTCTTTCCCCTTTTTTATGCAGCCTTAGGCGAATCCTTAGGAATTCGAAAGCCTTTCAAGCTAGAAGGGACCACCAACGAAGGCGGTGCAAGTAAACAAAAAAAAATCTTTTGTTTCTTTTTTTATATGTATGTTCTAAAAAAAAAGTAAATGGGACAACTTTTTTAAACTTTTGTTTTTTTTTATGTTTTTTGTATTCTTTTGATTGATGATACAAAATTGTTTTTTTGTTGGTTTTAGAGTCGAATATCATACATTTTATTTTTGTTTTCTCTATTTTGCTCTCTGTGTTGTTTCTTTCCTTTTTTTGTGCAAGCATCTGTGGCAATCGATGGCGATGGGAAACCACGCTTTTCCATTTCAATGAAAGGAGGGCAGACCTCGGGCGACGTGCCTATTGATGTGGCAAAGGCAGAGAAGCGGTGGCAGCTGGAGGCTTAGAGGAATTACGGTTTTCTTTTTTGTTTAGGTTTTGGGTTATTGGGCCGGTGTATTTGGGCTTTAGGTTTTTATTTATTTGTTTGTTGTTTTGGCCAGGCAAAATTGGGCTATTACAATTAGTATGCGAAGATGGTGGGTTGATTGTGGGTTTTTCAGTTTAACTGTGTTCGAATCCGATTAGGAGAAGGTCGTGAGGCAGGAGATGCGTAATCTTCTAACGTGCTAGGGAATTTTTGAATCATTGTTCTGTTAGGTAAGTGTTCAAAACCTTTGATTGATGGCTAGTATGTTTTGTTTAAGGCCTAAGAGTTGACGGTTGTGGCCGAATTTGTATTTGGATTCTCAGTGATTTAGGCTGATAATTTGTGTTAATTAGTCATTTTGGATGTCGTTTTAGGCTTCTGGAATTCTCATGGTTGGATGTGCATCGAAAAATGATCAGGGGTGTATACTAGAAAAACATTGAATGATAGAAAGTAAAAAAATTAGACTATTGACACCACACGGTATGGGTTGTTTGGGCCGTATGGGCCACTCAAGCTGGCCAATTGGGTCATATGGGCCCATTTTTTTAAAATTTCTTGTAAATTGTAATTAGCCTCTGTATAGGGCCCGTACAGCTTAAATAAGACCTGAAAACAATGTACCTAATAATATGCTTTTGTATGAGATGCATTTAAGGTGTGTGGTTTATACATGTACGATCCGTATTCTATTAATTTTAATGGTATGTTCCGTGTTGCTATGTTTGGATGTGAGCATGTGATGTCAGAATATGATAATTTGTATATCTATAAATCTGTTATATAACCATGCATGTGACTTCATGGCAAAACTGATGTGTTTTTATAAGGTTTGATAAATATGTTCTGTAAAGCGTGAACTTACATGCCTTCTGTTTTCTGTTGTTGTACGTCAACATGTCCTACATACTTATCATTCTGATTCTGTATGTACATGCCATGACACGTTGCATGGGGTTTGGGATAATGTTGGAAGGAGGAAGATTCTGGCAATTTAATGATCTGCGCATTTTGGTGGTTTATCCACAATTCTGTCTGGTAGCTTATCTACAATTTTAGTGGCCTAACCACATATGTTTATTCTGGTAGCTGGGTTGCAATCTTTGGTGGCATTGACCACAACCATTCTGCTTGTGTGATTTGGTTGGATGAGTTCTGTGGAACTCTATTTTGGTGTGTAGCGAAGTTGGGTAGTAAATTTTTTTGAAAAATTTGCATTATGATTTTCTGAAAAATATTGCATTGGCTTAATCATGCACTTTTAGTTTTATACGATTGATCGTTATGAAATTTTTCTATGACTCTCTGATTTGTATGTTGTATTGTGTGTGATCTCAGTTTGAGTTTTAGTTACACATTGAGCATTGTAACTCACCCATTTGTTTTATCTCTGACTTTTCAGGTAAACAGTAAGTTTAGGATCAAACGACGTGTGGAAGCTCGAATTGAATTTTTGGTTAAATAAATAAATTGATTTATGATTAGGTCGTTTTTGATATTTTGGATTGTTAATTTGTTTTTCGTTTTTGCTTAGTTTTGCCGGATTTTAGTATTTTAAACGTAAAACTTCAAAATCATTCTAATTAACAAATTAAAAATTCAGTTTTCAATTTAAACTCTGAAAATTTTTCCACTGCTAAACTAAGAAAATGATTAAGTGATTTTATTATAAAATAAGTATTTTCAAACTTGAGATTTTTCTAAAACTCGTATGAAATCAGCTAAAATTAAGATTTCAGATCATACGATTTCTATGTTAGATTTTAAATTGGTTTTTCAAAAGAGTTGATGTAACTTCTCCAGATTCGAGGCCGAGTATGGGGTGTTACATATACAATAGAAGTGTATATATTTAAAAATAGCATATAATAAATAATAAAACGTATGGCTTGAAAATAATTAATAATAACACATGAAATATATACAATATTAGAATTTAAAAAATATATTAAATTATTTATCAATATGTTGTCATCAATCCGAGTCGGTATTGAGTTAACTTTTAAAGTAATAAAGTGCGTGTAATAAAATTAAAATGTATAAAAATATTGAAATAAAACTTTAGTTGAATAGTAAATTAAATGTTTTATTAATACAATTGGGTAGGGTTCAAATCCCATTACATGGATATTTTTATTCATATTTTTAAATAAAAAGACTAAAGTATTCTCGAATAATATAGCTTATATTAACCATGAAATGACATTTTTGTAATTTCTAATTGAGTTGGTAACCTGGTAGAAGGTGACCTTAACTTAGTTAGGAGCTTAAATAATAGTAGGTATGTAACAACCCATTTTTAGTCAAATCGGAACAATAGTTTTGGAACCACAAATCCGAGGTAAAAATATTTATTTTATTATTATTATTTTAATTTCTACATCATGATAGTATGATTGTGTGAAAATTTCATTAAGAAATTTTATCGTTTGAGTGCTCAATTCGATAAAAAGGACTAAATTGTGTTAAGTGTAAAACTCGAGTTCTATTAGCTAAAGGTGTCTAATAGCTATAGAACTTTAAAATGAAGGTCCTTATGTGGTAAATAGCCCATTAACTAGATAGTGGATGATATTGGCTTGTCATTATGGAAATTTTGATTATGTAATAAGGTTAATTAGTTAATTTAGTAATTAAAACTTAAACTAAATAAAAGAAAACAAATTTTCTATTCATTCATCTTCTCCATCGAATTTTTGAGGAGAAAAGAAGCCATTTTAGGGTTTTCATTCGGCCAAGCTTCTATTGCTCATTTAGGTATGGTTTTTGTCCCGTTTTTAATGATTTTTATGTTTTTGAGATCATTACAGATTAATCTAGCTAGCCCAAGGACTAATTTGCAAAAATTTTAAAGGTTTAGGTTTTTAAATTGATTAATTTAAAGGTTTAGGTTTTTAAATTGATTAATATAGGTGTATTTTGATGTTTGATGATAGAAAATAAATGATTGTTGTTAGATAAACAACATTTGTAAAGTGATTTTTGGTAAAATTGTCAATTAGGGATTAAATAGAGAAATGTGAAAATTTTGTGATAGAAATGTGAAATAAATGAAAAATATGAGCTGCTTTGATGATAAGGGAAATTCGGCTAGCATGGATAGGGATCTAATTGCATGAAATTGTATTTTTATGAGCTAAGGACTAAATTGTAAAAATGTTAACCTATTAGGGGCAAAAGTTTAATTTTTCCATAATGTGATTTTTGGGCTAAATTAAATAGAATGATAATTGAATAAGTTAAATTCGATATTATATAGATCAAGAAAAATGAAGTTCAGATCTAGATTGAGGGAAAAATAAAGTACTAGACTAGTCGATCCATTTCATCGTTTGTGTGAATCGAGGTAAGTTCGTATGTTAATAAGCATTAATATAATTGTATTTTAAATGCTTTATTATTGAAATAATTTTGAATACGACCTTACGGATATATTCGACAAAGATTCGACAATGTGAAATCCTGATTGAACCTTAGGAATAGATTAAGATACGAATGACATGTCATTAGGGATTATGTGTTTTGGGTGCTGGTCTGTACATCCTACCGGTGGCTGAGTTATCCGGCATGTGTTGCAGATTCTCGTCAGCTTATGTAAGAAGCACTGTGTAGCTACATCATGACCGTCAGCTTGTGTGAGCAGACCCGTTGATAGCTCGAGAGTGAGCATTATATGAGATATGAGATTGAGACAGCTTCGGCTATGTATTGGCACTTAGGGTGCGAGATTCCCGAGTATCCGATATTATTCCAAATGGTTCAACGGGTACATCAAAAATATTGATGGGTATAAGATTGATACGAGTTGATACAGCTATGTACATGAACCGTACAAGCATTGAATCGAAGAAACTTGTGAATTTCATATCTAACCTTGTGAATGAATATATGATAGATTTGTGGAGCAATATGAATTATATTATGATATGTTTAATTTTTTAAATTGTGTATGTATAGTAAGTTGAGTTTATTACTATACGAACTTACTAAGTGTTATATCTTACTCTGTTTACTTTTCCGTGTTTTATAGTGAATATCAAAGCTTGCTCGGGTTTGGGAGTCGCCGGAGATCTCATCACACTGTCAAGCTATCATTTTGGTACTTTTGAACTTATATATTTAATTATATAGCATGTATAGGAATTATGGTCATTTTGGTATATAAGTTAGTAAAGGATTTAGCTATTTGATTTGGCTTATAAATGATAAAGGCTTGGTTATAAATGTTTGGTTATGTGTATAGCCATGTAAATTGGCTTATTTTGGCGTGTTTTGTTATGTGTGTATATATATATGTGTGTGTGTGCAAATGCCCTTTTGTTATGTGGTTGATAATGGCTATGTAATGCTTGTTGTAGATTGATATTTTGGGTATCAAATAGTTGGAAGTTGAGATTGGTATATTTGTGGTTTTAAGTAAAATAATGCACAATTGAAAGTGATCAATTAAGTGATTTTGATATGTGAAATTGGTATGAAATGGAATGGATAATTGTGACTCTCGTGTACCTTATGGTTGTTAGTATTGAATTGGCATAAATTAGACTTGTTTGAGATTGGTTTGAATGTCTATTGATACTATGTTATATGCCATTTGATGATTTTAGGTGGATGCAATTTTGGTGAGAAAGATGGCTTGGTAAATAGCCTATTTTTGTCCACATAGGCAGAGACACGAGCGTGTGTCTCACCCGTGTGTGACACACGGTCAATGACACGGCCGTGTGTCCCCTGGTGTTTAATTAGAAACTAAGTCAGTATACTTCACACGGCCTAACACATGGGCGTGTGACTTGGCCGTGTGGCATAAGTTAGTATACCATACAGTTTTGGCATGGCCTAGCACACGGCCTGGCACAAGGGTGTGTGTGACCATTTCGAAGGGCACACGAGGTAGTCATACGGACGTGTGTGTTGGTCGTGTGACCCAAGTCAGAGAGTTACACGGGGTCAGATATAGGCTAGGACACAGCCATGTGATCCTATTTCGAATGTCCACACGGCCTGTGACACAAGCGTGTCTTTGGCCGTGTGAGATACACGGCCGGGCCACACGAGCGTGTGTCCCCTGTATTTTGAAAATTTTTCTAAGATTTCCAAAAATTTCTTGAATTATCGATTTAGTCCTGAACCACTTCTAATGCATGATTTGAGTCGTAGGCTCGTATTAGGGACTATATGATTAATTGTGAATGACTTTTATTTGGAATTGGAAAATGTATGTGAAATGTATGATTGATTATGAAATAAGTCCGGTAATGCTCCGTAACCCTATTCCGGCGACAGATACGGTTAGGGGTGTTACAAAGTATATAGATATACAATTCATGGAAGTAATGAAGTGTGTATAATAAAATTAAAATGTATAAAAATATTAAAATAGAATTTTAGTTTAGTGGTAAATTAAGAGTTTTACTAATGCAATTGGTTTGAGTTCAAATTCTACCATGTACATATTTTAATTGTTTTTTAAATAAAAAATACTAAAGTACCTTCGAATAATATAACTTATTTTAATTATGAAATGACATGTCTATAATTTTCCTAATTGAGTAAGTGACTTGATTGAGAGCCACAACAACTTATTTTAATTACGTGTCAGTTCAAAAGGCACCGTCGACTCCACATTGACTTCCTAAGTATGATTACCCCCTACCTCAAATGAAACCATTCACCCAAGCTTAAGGGTGAATGATATCCTAATGTGACATACTTCTAAGGAAATAATGAGGCTATGTAGGCTTAACTATCTCGTACTGATAGAGTCTTATGATTTTGTTGGGTTTAGTAGGGGTGTTCAGTTGGTTAACCGACCCGAAATAACATTAACTGAATTAACCGACCCTTCAAAATTTTTAACCGTTAACCGAACTGAAATTTTTTCAAAAAAATTAACCGAACCGAAAATTATATTTTTTTTTATTTTTGGTTAAAATAAGTATAAAATTAACAGAATTAACCGAATTAGTCGAATTAACCGAATTACTCGAATTACCCAAATTACCCAAATTAACCGAATTAAACAAATTATTTGTATAAAATTATATGTTTTTTATTTTTATTTTTAGTTTTAACTTTTTATTTTTATTTATTAAATTATTTGTAATTTTTATGATTGGGTTGGGTACTTGGGTTAATATATATTAGATTGGGTATTTGGGTTTTTGTTGGATTGGGTTTGAGTGAATAGTAGGCTATTTATATATTATAATTTTATTTATTATTTTTTTGGTTAAACCGAAAAAATTCGATTAACCGACCGGTTTCAAACCGAGTTAACCGTTAACCAAAAATTCAAAAAATTATTAACCGACCCCCGACCGAATTAATTTGGTTAATCGACCGATTAACCAAATTCGGTCGGTTAACCGAATTTTTTCGGTTTTACCCGAATTTTGCACACCCATGAGGTCTAGTGCCTTAAGTGTAGTATTTTCGTTTATGTACACTTGTATTTTTTGAACAAATTGGTTTAATAATAATATTCATCAATCACATTAATACCCGTTATATATTATCATCAATGGTTTTTGCACGCAAAGCAAAATAAAAGCAAATATTAATTCATTGGTTATCTAACGTTTGACTAATACTAAGCGATATTACATGGTTGGGTCGTAATATGGAAAGGCAATTTATATTAATAGATAAACCTAAATATGTTTTTAATCTAATTGGAAATGAGTAAACCAATTGAAAGGCTAATATGTTATATGTTGTCTATTAAGTTCAATAGGGGAGATGTTTTGTCTCGAGCATCAGAATGAATGACTCCCAGAAGATAGAGACATAGATGTGACTGACTGGACTGGCATACCCTATGATATTCGTAGTGCGGCATACCTTAATCCTGAGTGAATGCAAATTATGTATGCAAGACTTGTATACTTTGATGTAAGTAAAAGCATGGATTCAAATAGATACTGAACCGAAATCTAGTGCATTGGGTATACAACTTCTGCAGTATGTAGCATCATTCACAATAGTGGAATTCATAACTCAAGAAATGGGTAAATGGTATCCTCTCATTGACATTACATGATAGATGAAAAGTAAACCTGGTTACAGGACGTTTGCCTTTGTGATATTCCATGAGGGTAACACACTTATGACAAGGTCATTGGACGAGCACTGATTGAGTAGTTTTCGTAAATGTATGTAATTAGGGAGAGCTCAATCACAATAATATAGTAGAATGGCTTTGTGACTAACTAAGTTTATAATTAATAGACAAAAAGTTGAAACTTAATTATAAATCATTTAAGCCATAATTAAATATGTCCAATCGGTCTCTCTGCTAACTTGTTGAAAGTAAAAATGAATTGATATAGAATCAAATGAACAAAAATGGATAGAAATGATAAAGATAGAGAAATGGGCTACATTTGAAAACGAATGTGACTTCTCTTTAAGTATGGAAATGACCTGAGAATTAATTTAAGTTTTTCGAATTAGTATTTAACCAATTAATTGAAGTTCAAAAAATGAAATTAAAATAATTGGTCATCATGAATCTGATGAATATAAAAATTAAATATATTTTCTTATAGATTCTTTGACAATAAAGTTGGCAGACTTTAATGGATTTAGACTTGCGTTGAGAAATTTATTTAATTAGAAAAATAATTTATTTAAATTAATTTAATAAATAATATTTATTTTGAGAAATAGAAAAATATGTATCGGGTTTGATTAAATTATAAAGTGTTGGGGTTAAAAGTTCAAAAAACATATATAATTAGACTAAATACAAGAAAGGCCCCAAATCCCTCATAATACATACGAGGGCTGACAACCCTAGTATATTTAACTAGGGTGGGCCACCTCTCTCTCCTAGTAGAATAAGGAGACTAGTTTTTCTATCAAATAAATATTATTTGTATTCTATGCATTTAACTAAGATTTTTTTATCTCTCCCTATAAATAGATGGCACTGGTAGGGCTAAAAAACACAACTTTGAGATATTGTTATTTTGCTTGAAAATAGTGAGAATTTATTTTATAAGTATAAATTTTTTTTTCTGGGAATAACAATTCTACTAGTTTCTATGTATAAATAGAGATTTACTTTCCTATTGAAAGTAAGAAAATTATTTTTGGTTGTGTTTGATTCGTGATTGTTTGCACCCACACTTGAAGCAATTCTTGGTACAAGAATAGCGAAGAAGACCATTTGGTTGAAAGCAGTGAACGTCAAGGATCCGTCTCGCAAAAAACACATACTTTTCTAGAAAAGTTTACTGCTATAAATATCATAAACCAGTTCTGTTTTCAAATTTTTAATTTTTGGCTGTGACAAAATATCGTTTTCAAATTGGATTTTTTCCAATAAATATGTGCCAATGATTATCCATTAAGCATTTAACGTGACCAAATGTATATCCAAACTCGAGATGCCCACGAACAAGGGGATCCCTCCTATGAAACAATGAACATGGGATCAACCTTTTTAATACCCTAAAGTTACTATGACCACTTTTCTTCTCGATCCACTTGTCCTTGTATTGGTTCTCAGCCTCTACAGGTGAACCGGTCTCCTTTACCCCACCTTGACCTCCTTCTTGCTCTTCCTTTCCCTCTTCCCTTGTTGTATTCGGTATCAACAAGTACTCTTGAATAATATAACTTATTTTAATTAAGAAAGGGTATTTTCATAATTTTTCTAATCGAGTTGGTGACCCGATTAAGGGTTACACCAACTTAGTCAATATCTTAAATAATAGTATATATTTACATAACATTTTGATTTTTTAAGGTTAAATTTCACAATTAGTCTCTGTACTTTAATTTGGTAATTTTTAACCTATGTAATTTTAAATATTTTTAGTTATCACCAATCAATAAATATTTTTTAAGTTTCACTGATACAAGACAATACAATTACAACACATGGTATGTGCAAATTGCAAGTACAAGTATAAATATATGTCCGACCAACTACAATGGTATATAAAATTAATCAAATAATGCACAGAGGACGAAGAACCAAACAAAATTCGGAAAGAAACAAGACAAAACCCAAATGATAAATGTTAAATTCTTTAAGTTAAGTTTTGCTATTTCTAAAATTTGATGTGCCAAACATGTTATCACATGTGTAAGATCATGTAAGCTTATTACTTCTACATATTACTCAATAAAAATTCAATTAATTGATTAACGATAGTCATTTGCATCAACATTGATATTTCAAATTAAAAAATGTATATTTTAGAATGAGTTAATTGGAGAATATGGATCAAATATGATTATGTGCATGATAAAAGACTACTAATTAGAGGGGATCTTTTTAGAGGCCTAGTGGTGCCTTGGTCCCCCAAAATTTTGGGAAATATTAATTTTTAAAAAATCTCATTAATCTAAAAAAAAATCAACTAGACCTCCAAAATTTTTAAGCCTCTTCCTAAAATTTTTAAAATTTTTACTAAACCTTAAAACTTAGTCCTAAGATCCACTACTGCTAGTAATTGATTTAACCAAAAGAATGTAACTATTATTGTTTGGATCCAAAGTAAAATTTTAAAATTTAAAAAATATAAAGACTGAAATTAATTAATTCAAAAAGAACAAGATTAAATTTGATAAAATTAAAATATAAGAACTAAATTAACGACTCTTGTAAAATACTTAGGCTAATAGTAGAATTTAACTTTTTTTTTTTTTAATGATTTGCTACTTGTTTAGTTAAGCTCACTTTGTAAACTAAAACTCCTGGTTTAGCTAACAATCGGATTAAAATAAACGAGCAATTCTGACTTAAAACTTATAAGCAAGCGAATGAAACTGCGACACGTAATCTCAGTTTATCAATGCAACCCGGAAAGCAATAAAAAAATGGACAGTGACTTCCCCCTAAACTCACAACCTCCGTAACGCTAACATCTACCGTTCCTCCCAAAAAACAAGCCCAGTCAAACATCTCTCGATCGGAAAATTGGTTCACTCGCCCTCGCACGCGCTCTTTAGTCTCCTTGATCCCAACAGAATAACAAACCCAAAACCCCAAAAAGTACGACAAGTTCAAAATCCCCAAATATCCACCAAACCCTAGATAAAAGCTCAACATCTCGGGGAAGACTGAAGTTTTCCACGAGAGAATCTCTCGGTAAAGGGAGAAATCTCCGCCGAATATGGCGTCGTCGACTTCAAATTCGCGAAATTCGGATCTATCCCGACGCTCTACTACTTCTTCCTCTTCAAAACCCCAAATTTTCACCGATCAAAAAACCAACGACGATAACGAAAACAGATTGAGCTCTACAATGACGGTCGATGGCATCCTCCGAAACGTTTACTCGGCCGCTCCGTCGACGGAGACCACTCTGGTTGACGCTTCCATAACTTTGATTGACGCTCCGATTCCGAATTCGGTCTCTGATAATCCCGAAGTTCCTCAGGTTCAAACCGTCGCGGATTGTAATAACAATGTGGCGAAAAGTGTAGACGAGGTTTGGAGGGAAATTGTATCCGGCGAGAGGAAAGAGATCACGATGAAGGAGGAGGTGCCCGACGAGATGATGACTTTGGAGGATTTCTTGGCGAAGGCCGGTGCAGTGGAGGAAGCGGCGGCCGTTGCGTCGGCGGAGGTTAAGTTGCATCCGGATAGATTGAGTGGTGGAGTCTACACGTTTGATCCGGTGGGAGGGGGTGCGTTTCAAATTCTGGATAAGATGGAGGGGTCAATTGTTGGGCTGGGGAACGGGATGGAAGTTATTGGAAGTGGAGGGGGTGGAGGGAGAGGGAAGAGAGGAAGAGGGGTTTTGATGGAGCCGTTGGACAAGGCTGCCCAGCAGCGCCAGAGAAGGATGATTAAGAACAGGGAATCTGCTGCCCGGTCTCGGGAAAGGAAGCAGGTATTAAATTGGTTGATCTCTTTTGATTGAATTTTGGCAATGTTATTAGCTTTTTTTTCCTAAGTAAAAAAAAAAGAAGAAAAAGAAGTGGTGTTTTATTTTTCTCTCTTAATTGCAGGCATACCAAGTTGAATTGGAATCATTAGCTGTGAGGCTAGAAGAGGAGAATGAATGGCTGTTGAAAGAAAAGGTATTGAATTTTGTTCTCAATTTTGATCACCTTTGGTTTTATGATTTCAAATAATAATAAGAATGGTTAATTTTCCATACTAAAGGTGGGAATTTTTTTTAATCTCAAACTCATTGTGTATCGCATGTTCTCAGTGTAGTTGCAATTAACTTCATCTAGTAGAAACACTAGCATTATCTGCCACTGGAAGGATTTTGTTTTAAAGCTAGGAGCTTTTGTCTTGATCAATTTTTATTTCCAAACATCCAAAGTTGGTAATAGCTATACTTCTTTTTTCTTTCCTTTTTTAGCATTGCTGGGTTTAAGTGGCTTGATGCATCTAGCAACAATAAGTTTCACAGTGATCTCTTTGATTCTACTTTAATTTCCTTGGCCTTTATGTCCATGGCCTTTGTTGGATTTGGTTAGTGATTATTCACTATATGAGTTTCCGAGTTACTTGTAAGTTATAATCTCATTTTGTGGTGTTCCCTCACTTGGCAGTCTTACATCATCTTTCAGCTTCATGTGTTCTTTAGAAATTTTTTTCTTTTATATAGACTATAGAAAATTTTATTTATTTGCTATACACTGTGTTTATAGACTATGGTCCTTTACATAGGCACATGGGTGCATCCTACACTATTTTATGCATTTAAATTTAGAAGCCTAGCATTTTCAAGAACTTAAAATGTTTAGATTCGCTGTAAATGTATTTATCCACTCACGGGCTGCTTTAATGCTTGGTGCTGAAGATAGCTTGAATTTGAATTCCCTGGATTGCCATTGATGCATATACTCAATTTAGCCAATGACTGGCTGTTGCTTTTTATTTATAGGGCTAAGTTTTGGCTTCCTCCACCATTGTCATTTATGTTCCATTTCTTCTAGTTTCTCCTTGTATTAGGTTATTTGAGTATGTTGCCAGGGCCAATTATTCAAACACATGCAAACTTGCATCCATAGAAACTCACTTATATTAACCACACTTAATAATGAAAAATTCATTCAATGCATGATATTTCTTGCACTTATGCTCATTTCATTAATCATATTTTACCCAGAGAAGGACATTTCTTGCTCTTGTTATGCCTCATATATGAGTTGTTAAATCAATTGCTTTGAAGGAACTAAGTTAGTTTTATCTTTTACCATCTTGTTTTTTTTATATGTATTCTGTTTTCATGTCCTGTGTCCCAATTCCTAGCAGCTTAGATTTTAGGCTTTCTTTTTGTCCTTTGTTTCTTAGTTACAATGTTTTAAATTTTAGGACTACTATCTTGTAGAGTAAGTTAATGCTTCATGCTTTCTATTTGACTGTACTGTAACTTCTATGTTAATTCATTGCAACGGTCCTTCACTTCACTGGATTTTTATGTGTATTTGTCTAACTGAAATTAAATACTTGCAGGCTGAGAGAACTAAGGAACGATTTAAGCAGGTAATGAACTGCTGCTTTTATGACAGCATTAAGTTTTAGATTAATGGTTAATCAGATTCAATGGGATTGGTCAAATAAAGTAGTTTGGAGCGTAATTGGAACAATCAATATGTTAATGGGATATTAAAGAGGGAACTTTTTAAGAATAATCTATTGCACTAAATTTCTAGGATCCTGTTGTTAATAGGAACTTAAAGAACTGAGAATGTCTACCTTTTCTGTTTCCAACAAGTAGCATAATTTTATTTAAATATGCAAGAGAAGTGTATTTATTTCTGGTTGAACTTGGCCTGTTTTTTAGCTTCTTATATGTAACTTGGCTTTAGTAGTTGAGTTCTCAAACAATACCTGAGTGAGAAATGCAATTATGGATGACAGAGAATACTGCAATAAGCTGTGCCTATTAAGTTCCTATAGGAGTTGCTTATCATGTTGATATGTACTGCAGCTTATGGAGAAGGTGGTTCCAGTTGTGGAGCAGCGAAGACCACCGCGTATGCTACGTAGAGTTCGATCTTTGCAGTGGTAGATATTATTTTCTTGAGATTTGAGTGAGGCAGAATGGAAAATACCTAATCTGACATAGGGGAGGAAAGGAATGGGGTAATAGAAGGGGGCACCATTAAATTTATCTTCTTTTGAATAGCTATTCTAAAGCTGATAGTTGTCTAGAGCAGTTGTGGTTCATCTTCGTCTATAAACAAAACATAAAGTGATTGGAACCGAAGGAAAAATTCTTTGTTATTGAATAGAAGATTTTGTGGCAAAGGATTGTAGGGGAGGAGGCATTAAGTTGATTTATATAGGTAATGATGGGTTGTTCCTCCTGCAGCTGCATGTGCAATAAGGAGCAAAGGATTCTAGAATAGTGTACTGTATTTATGTGGTGACAACTTATGGCAGCCCTTTTGACAAGAATTTAGAAAAGGTCAGTAATGATCTGTTTATATTATTAGTTAGAGCTTTTGATTTCTGATGCCTTGATGAAAATTATGTGCATGAATGATGCAAAGTGTTTGATAAAGGCTTTCTTCGGACAGCTCCTTTCGGATGGTCTTTTTTAATTTTATATTAGGGGTGACAGTCAAGTAGGTTTGGGTATTTTTAATGGATTATGGGTTCTGGTTCATTTTGTCACACCTCTAATTACGAGTCCTTAGAAACAAATCAATAATCCCCCTTTTTTTTGTTCAAAATACGGTAGAATTCTCATAAGAGAACATGTACAAATATGAAAATCACCCTAATCGTGAGGTGTGGTACTATTCCTCACCTCATTCCTTAATTATATGGTTGGGGGTTTGATCTTTGCTCGTGGGAATGTAACATATTATGGGTAGTCGTTTATCTTTTTGGAGAATACTTGTGGTAAGGGATTAATTATTACTATTGGCGGTGGATATCTTGATTACAACAGAAAAAAAAAACCGAAAATAGCTCAAATAAAAATGAGTAAGCCAACCGGCTTAAAGTGGGTGAGAGCTCAGTTCTAACAAACCCTAAAGTAACAAGCAAGTAAAACCTAGCCACCATGGAGGAGGTTTATAAGGGAGGTTGGAAGATGGAGGTTTAGGTGGATTGGATGTACTTACCATTGGCATGTAATGCCTTTGGTAGGAAGTCATGTCACAGTAACTCGTAAAAAAGCACCAATGAGTATGACCACCTTGGCTTGAAGAAGAATCGGCGATTGGAGGGAAGAGGTCGTGGCCATCACATCAGCCTTCACGTTTCAAACCAAGGAGGCCTAAGTGGTAAAGGTGCAGCCAAAACATTGGGGATGCGAGAGGAAGCCAAACGGATCAAGCTCGATGCTTTGGACAAAAGGGGAGGAGTCATCACAAGCGGTTAGAGACAAGTATCTTAAATGGTCGACGAAAGAGAGGGAGCAAAGTCCATAGACTATGTGTCGGAAGAGAAGGGAGAAAAAATCGAAAGCAAAAAAAAGAAGCCAGACATTGATGGCCAATCGCCCGATGGTCGAAAAGAAAAGGGGGGAGGCGCACTTAGAGAAAAGGTTTTTTTTTTGTTATATCTACTTAAAAAAAAACAATAATAAACCTTAATTTCCCTATTGAAGTTGTCATGGAAAATATGATATCATTGGGATCAGAAAATCAGGAAGATTTTCTTCTGTTTTTTTATAAAGAAAATCCAGAAGATTTTCTTCATGAGCAACTAAGAGTTTTTTTTTCCTCACAACTTTAAAGTCGAAATATTCTGTATAGTAATATTTTGGTATGAAATACATTGACCAATTAATAAAGAGCGACCAAAAGTCGAAGCAACTACTTTGGGAGTAGGCTGCTCAAATTTGTTAGGGCCTTTCTCCATTTGACACGTGTTTTTTGTGACTTCTTTTTAATAATATAAAGGTCATTTAAGATTTAATTTTTAACTTTGATTCCTATATTTTTATAATATTGTTCAAATAATTAATATAATTAAATTTTCAATTAAAATGTCATGCATTGTATATTTTCTCATTTTGGTACTAATTTTTTTGTCTCACTTAAACTATCATCGTTATCCAAATTAGCCTACATCATTAAAAAAAATTTCATGTGGTGCTATTCGAATGTCAATTTTTTTTAATATGATGTATTTTATATTGATTAAAAAAGTAAAAAAAATCACATGTAATATATAAAAAATGATTTAAATTTTTTAGAAAATAAAAATATATTTTTAAAAAA
The DNA here is from genome assembly GCF_007990345.1 of Gossypium hirsutum. Classification (NCBI taxonomy): domain Eukaryota; kingdom Viridiplantae; phylum Streptophyta; class Magnoliopsida; order Malvales; family Malvaceae; genus Gossypium; species Gossypium hirsutum. The sequence goes on from NC_053425.1 coordinate 10,971,388, forward strand.
TGAATTTTCATAAAATTCTTATATATAAATATAAATTTTAAAAATTTTAAAAAATATAAAATGGAAAATTTTATAAAAATAAAAAAGTATTTAAATATTAGAAAATTTAAAAAATAGATTTTCAAAAATATATATTCTAGAAAATTTGTGATCAATTTTTATTTTTTTCACAAAATTCTAAAAATTCAAAAAAGAAATAAATAAAAATGTAAAAAAAAGAGAGAAGAAGTTCAACTAAGAAATAAAGCCTAGAAATTAAAAAACAAAAAAAATCAACATTAAATATTTTAAGAATCAAAAAATAGATTTCAAATCTTTTCTAAATTTTTAAAAATTAGCAAAATCTACAAGGATTGCTGATTATGAGCATACGTCCATAGGGCCATTTATCATGGAATCCAACTATAATCTGAGAGCAGTTGGAAGAATCTTGGGCACTTGAACTATCTTCCAGGGTATTCTCAGTGTTGAACTCCAGAAATCGCTTTGTATGTAAATATAATTATACTGGGGAATTCAATGTTAAAGAAGCGTACAGATTCTTACACCTCTAACACCTGAAATCTCAAGCTTCCTTTAAAATCGTTAATTTTTCTTTGGAAAATCATCAATCGATGCTTGCCAATTAGATAAAAAAAATAGTAGAGAAGATACTACGCCTTGACAGCCCATGCTCAATGTGCCACGTTGAACAGGAAACCTTGGATCATTTATTCCACACATGCACGTTTGCACGCGCCGTTTGGTTTGGATCGAATCCTGAGGTATGAGTTTATAGCACTAACATTCCTCACCTCGGCGATCGGGCGATATGGTGGATAAATGATCTTGGTTGCCGATAGAATGGGTCGGTGGATTTCGTGAAGAAAAATGTGATTACTGTCTGGCAGATATAGAAGCACAAAAATCATGTATGTTTTTTTGGTATAAAACCAAATCCTACCAAAGTTTTAAAATGTCTGAGCTATTATTGGTTGTCAGTAACATATCAATTTGCTGCTAATAAAAAACAAGTAGACACCAATACTTCGCCCGATAGTAAGTTGGCAATTAATGTCAACCGAACTCCTGAGATGAACCCTACCTAAATGCAAGGAGTAGCTGCAGCGTTGGACTTTACTTTATGGTCAATCATAGCACGGGAATACTTGCGGGAGCCATTGGAATAACAGGGCCAGAAATTCAACCCCTCTCTCTTCGTATGGACTCTAAGTTCCACGATAGGCTAGTTCTTTTCTAACATCTCCTGGTTAAATTGGAAACTGTCCAAATTACCCAAGGAAATATCATAACAACCGAAAAAAAATAGGCTTCAATCATCTCTAGGCAGTCCGCTGTTCACTAGAAGTTAGAACCGCTATGGGAAGACATTTGCTCCCTTTTAAAGTAGATCCGCCTAAGGGTGCAAAAAGGTTACCATCCGATGGACTTTCTCATCGAGAGAGCGGCAATGCAAAGTAGTGGTTCTAATATTCCCTGGCATTAACTTGTTCCTTGTTTATGATTTTGCCCTTGTAAAAAAAAAAATTTATGGGGCACTTGATTTGCCTAATCTTAGTTTATATTCCGTAATAGGATTACGGGAATGTAATATTATTAGTAGAATATGATATTATCTTATTTTGTTCATTTGGCTGGAATGTAAGATTGAGGTGTTTGGTAGATGGAATACAAGATTACCTAAAAATATATTTTACTCAATTCTCTTTGTTATAGAATATTTTTTTAAACAAGTTTAGTTTTTTTAATATTTTTAGTCTCAACTTCCATAAAGGTACGATAAATTATTACAATTCTTACTTTTTTTATTAAAATTTATATATTAATAAGAAATTATATTGTGTTGAAATAACTTTATAAATCAAATGCACCACCAACCATAATTATATTTATAACCATAATTAATGTATTAATAAATAAATTATTAAATAAAATATAATGATTATAATTGTAATGTATGATATCTATTGGTTCACTACTAAAATTTTTTAATTAGTCTTAAACTTTATTTAAGAAAAAAAGTCTAAATTGATTATATTAATAAAAATAAAGGGCAAATTGGTCCAAAATTTAATATTAATCCCGTAATTTAAGATTACCTAAGGAATGGGCCGTAATGAGATTACACCCTATATATAGGATGTCCCTAATGTGATATTACGGGATGGTCAGAATGTTGAAATCCAAACACCATAGTTATATTCCAAAATGTAACATTACGAGCTGTAATGTTACATTCAGTGAGCCAAACGCCCCCTAAATGCCATGTGCCACATTCTGATTGGTTGGGTGTGCCACATGGCACATTTTAATTAGTGTCACATGTCAATCGGTTTTTTTAATCTTGTTACAAAAATTGGATTGAACCAAGAAACGAAATGATAGTTTAAGTACCAAACTAAGATGAAAAAAGTCTAAGTATCAAGTGGGAAATCATGTATAGTTCGAGGGCCAAATTGAGCATTAACCCTTAAAAATGTTACGTGGATATATATAATTTGAATGTCTAAGGGATCTTAGAAACGTGACTTCCTACTTCTTTTAGGTTTGCCTTGCTTTTTGCTTTTTCTGACATTATAAGACAATGGTCAAATTTCAATTTTGGCCTCTATGCTATATTGAAACCTGAGATTTAATCTACACGTATACTTTAATTTTTGACATAATTGATCATTCTACTTTTATAATATCATTAGTTAATCTAAATACTTAATATTGTTAACTATTTCAATCAAAATATTGACATCAATTTTTTTTTAAGAACACTATGTCAATAAACAGAATTATTTTACCATGTCAAGTTCGAAAGGTTATTTTTAAGAAAAAAATTCACATTAGCACTTTCAATGTTATTTTTTTGGTTACATGACTATCAAATGTTTTTTTTTTTAAATTTCAAAATGTCACACCAATGAGTTTAGTAGAAAAATTTTAATTGTGATAACAATTGAACCTGAATTTTTATATCTGAAAAATAAAAAGATTATATTCTTATAAGTAAAAGTAGGAGATTAAATCCTAAACAGGATAAACTACAAAAATAGTTACTTTTGTTGGCTTCAGATTACATTTTAATCACTTATATTTGAAATGTTACATTCTAGCCACTTATGTTATCATTTTGTTATGAAGTGGTCACTCTACTGTTAAGCTCTGTTATTTCCCTAACGGTAGTCCTACGTAATAGTCCAAATGGGTTTTTAAATGCTAATTTGGATATCCAATTGTTGGGATGAAAATAGATTTTTAATTAAATAAATTTAATTTTGATTGCCACATATGACCGCCGTTAGGGAGGAGTGACCACCTCGTAACAAAAATATAACGTAAATGACTAAAACGTAACATTTCAAACATAAATAACTAAAATATAATTTGAAGCAAACAAAAGTAACTATTTTTATAATTTACCCCTTCTAAATATTCAAAGTATATACAACCTTAAATCATATTTTTAATCTTTTTACTTTGTAATTCAACTAAAAAACACTAAATATGAGTTAAAAACCATACTAATATAAATTTAAATTAAAGAAACAAAATTAAAAACCAAATATGGAATGAAATCAACTGAAAGTATATTAATTGAAACCCAACAATACATACTTTTCTGTCTTAAAATTGAAGTTGACACTCAGAATCTTAGGGTGTGAAATTGACAGATCATTTTACCTCATATTAAAGTGATTTCTTGCTTTTTGACTGTTAAAAAGAAATTGTTTCTTGACCATATTTTAATGCTTTCAGAATTTCCCAAACAATTTTTAGGGTTTGATTTTCTTTTAACATTAATTTTATATTTTATATTACCTCCCTAATTCTTAAATAGAAAAAAATATGTTTCAGCGTATTCCAATTCACATCATCTTACACTGACAATAATACTGATATCAATTAAACTAAAACTTAATCGGCTTTAAAATTATATTTTTAAAATAAAATTAGAGTGCTAATAAATATTTAATTCAACCCATCCGTATTAGCAATATTTTAATACAAAGTGTTGTATTATTAAATTTGATTCTGTTGGCAGTAAAAAGAAAAATATACATTATATTATCAGACCTCGACTAATATAAAATCTAAAAGGGTGTAAAGCAAAGTTTACACTCAAAAAGCAAATTGGATTCCCTAGCAACCTAGAAAGAAAAATTAAAATAATTATTTGAAGAAAAAGATAATCACTGAACTAATCATTTTAGAATAATAAACCCCATCATTTGTACCATTTCCATTTGCCAATTGCCTTTCTTTTTATCTTTGGATATAACACCATATAAATGCACATTGGAATATGATATCGTATCTACATTCTTACCAATCATTATTTATCTCTTTTTTTAAAAGGTAAAAAGAAAAAGAAAAAGTGAAGGAGGTAAGTTTTTTCTACAAACAAAATGATGCTACCTTTTACTGTCTAAAATAATACCAAAAAAAAAGAAAAAGAAAAAGAAAAACCTAACACAACACAATTAGCTCCAATATATCCCATGTCTCATTGTCTGTCATCCAATTCCAAACTCTCCTCCCCATGAAATGCTCTAAGTAATCACTCAAAGGGCTGTCTCTCTTCTAAAGCTAATATCTGAAATTAATGGAGAGAATCTTCTTCTCCATGTTAATCTTCCTCTTCCAATTCTTCTTGCCTTCACAGTCTGCAACAATCATGGTGGGTGGCGTTTCACACTGGGAAAACCCTACTGTTCATGTTGGAGACTCAGTAAGTAAGTGTTTCTTCTGCTACCATCAACTCCAACAAGAAGTTTAATATTTTGGGGTTTTTTTTTTGTTTTAATTTTTTTTGGTTGTATATTTACTCAGTTTTCAAGCATAAGTATCAGTACAAGCTCTACATTTTCCAAAACAAAAATGCCTTCATTCTCTGCAATTTCACCCAAGCTTCCCTTCTTACCAACCCCAACTCCTCCTCCTATGAGGTAAGATCTCATTTTCCATATACCATTTGTTTGCATAATTATTGGTCTTAGAAACTAGTTGTTCATTTAGCATTTATAAATTGGTCTTCAAATTTTATTTTTATTTTTTGAACTTATAATTGGTCTTCAAGATTGAGAAAGAAAGAAAAATATTAAATTTAGTTTTGATCCTTTTATAATGTTTAATTTTGAGATTTGATCCTTATACTTTAAAAAAAAAATCTAGTTCATGTGTTACTTTTAATTTTATTTGTTAGTCTAAATAGTTATGACGAATCTTGACATTAATTTTTGAAAGAGAATAATAAAATTTTAAAAAAAATGATGGAGAGGGTTCAGACCCGATTCTTATTGCCATATACTCTTAAAAATCCACATTATTATTTTAATAAGAAGAGTTAATAAAGTTAACTTTTTGGACTAACTAACATTATAAAAGTAGAGAATTAAATTAACAAAATTAAGGTATAAAAATTAATCCTAGATTTGAGTATAATATAGGGACCGAAACCATAATTAAACCAAAAAGAAAAGGTAAGTAAGTTCCAGGTCGACTTTGTTTATACAATGTGCAGTGGCACCCTTCTCGCACTGGTTTCTTCTACTTTGCTTTCAACAATGGCACTCTCAAAACATGCCGAGGCTCTCAAAAGCTCTCCATAAAAGTCACTCCGGCAGAAAATGAGAGAACCTCATCACCGGAATTGCCTCCAGCAGCGGCTCCGGCACCAACTTCCGGTGGAACAGTGGTGTCATCTTCATCTCCAACATATCCATGGCCATTTCGGCCTCGCCAGGCGGTTTCACCGTCACCAAGTGCCAGCTCACCGGTTGCAATACCAACACTGGTGCCGGATAAAGGTGACGAGGGCATCCCTTTTATCAACAGTAACCCTGCAGTTCCATTGCCGACTGGTGAAGTTGATTCTGCCACTATTCGACCTTTGCCAACCTCTGATCATGGCGGAAAGGTACAATTTGTCTCTCTCAATGCATTGCATTGTACCTTTAAATGCTTGCTCAATGATAGTCTGTGATTTTCTATTCAATCAATCAATCAATAAATAAGGAGAAAGAAAGAAAGAAGACTCTAAAATTTTCATTAACAACGATCATTTATCTCATAACTATTCGTACTTGTTGGATTATTATTACTATTATTTTCAATACACATAAAAAAGATTTATACAAAATTTTTATATAAACTTCTTATCCAAAAATATATTAAAGTTTAGAAAAATTAATTTACTGTTAATTGCATGAATCTCCCTTTAATTATCTTAATTGTTAATTTAGATATTAAATACAGTTTGTATATGACTAAAAATATTTAAAAGAAATCAAATTACGAACACATTTATACCTAGTATATGATCATACATGAATATGATAGGTTAAAAGGGCAAACAAACATCGTCAATAAAATTAAAAAGATTATTTCTAACATAAATTAAATTGTAAAATATGTGGAAAATAACGTATGAAAAAAAATAATCTTTTAATTTTAAATATATTTAACATCATATTTTTATTTTTATTTTTAAATTTATTTTCAAAGTTTTATAAATAACACTTACAAATTAATATATATTTTTCTAAGGTTTAAGCCTATATTTCAACATTTCAAAGTGGAATTTGTAATATTTATGTATCTCTCTGTTCACCAAGTTGATAGGAGTAGTTGCATTGCAGGCAGTGGTGGGGATCCTAACAGCTCCAATGGCTCTATTTTCCATGGCTTTCCTAGCTTTGTAAAAAGGGGGGAAAAAGAATGGTTGCCCAAATTTGTTGTAAAATTTAATATATATAATTTGTTGTAGAATTGAATTAATTTGAGTGATTAGAGGATAAAATTAGCTTTAATATTTATGAGTATTATAGTGAAGGTATTGTAATGTGAAAGGGGTATGTATGCATGCACCCCAAAGTTCAGACCCTGCTTTGGCAATCATTTGCCACTTTAGGTCTTTTTGTTTTGCCATGCAATTGATTACTTCTACTTTTACTTTTTCTTTTGCCTTTTTTTTTTCTTCAATAAAGTTTAATTTGAATTTCTTTATCATTCCTTCTTTTTCCTGCCTTTCCTCTTTCCTTTCCCTTTTTATTTATCAATCTATACAAAAATTGTTGTTTTTGGATGGTTTTACATTAGGGATGAAATTTTATAATTTTGTAATAAAAGAATTAATTGTAAATATTAAGATTGCATTTGGTTTTAGGAAATAGAGATTATTTCAGTTTTTTTTTAAAAATTAGAAAACATTAAAAAACAATGTGTTTGATTGAAATTTTTAAGAAGTTATTTTCATTGTTCTCACTAAAAATGCTTTGTAAAAGTCAATTACTATCAAATAGTGATTAAATCATTTATCTTTAAGACGAATGAACTGTGACCACGTTACTTTCCATCTATCATGTAATGTCGATGAGAGGATATCATTTATCTTTTACTGGGATATAGATTTCATTGTTGTGGAATGATGCTACATTGTGCAGAAGTTGCATACACAACATATCAGCTTTCAATTTCTTATCTATTTGAGCTCACTCTTTCATTTACATCAAAGTATATGAGTCACACATACATAGTCTATCATCCACTTAGGATTAAGGTATGCCACACTATAAATGTCACAAGTGAATAAATCAATAAACGAGATCTACAATATATTTTATTTGCGTCATGTCCGATGTATTGTCGGTCCTGTCAATTACATCAATGTCTTTATCTTCTAGGAGTTATTTGCTTCGATACCCAAGATAAGGTATATCCCTAATTGAACTTAATAGGCAACATATTAGTCTTTCGATCAATTTGCTAATTCCAATTAGACTAAGGACATGTTTATATTATCTACTAATATAAGTTGTATTTTTGCATTATGATCCAACCGCGTAATGTTGCTTAATATTAGTTTAAATGTTAGATAATCAATGAACCAATGTTTGCTTTCATTTTGCTTTGTATGGAAAAACCATTGAGGACATTATACAAAAGATATTAATCATACTGATGGATATTTTATTAAACCAAATTGTTCAAAAAGTTACAAGTACATAGACAAAATCACTACATCGAGAGTACTAGATCCCAATAGTTTGCATATTTTTGAAGTTTTTTTTTTGCAGTCAATCTTGTGATTATTATTAGAGAAGAAATTGAATCAAGCAAGATAACTTTTAAAGGATCCTAATGTGATCTACTTATCTTATATACTGAGATATGCTATCCAAGAAGATATGGGTTAACTTTATGAAAATTTATCTCTATCATTTATATCCTTATATTAAGGGTATTTGAGTTGATGAGATTTAGGCAAATCAAGATTGGTTAAAGGTTACTTTGTGAAATTGGATTCATGCTTTAAATATGGAAGCATTGTTCTACTTTGAAAAAGATAATTGCTGATACAGTTATGTGAGCAGTGTTTCACGCAATGTCATAAGAAGTGCACACTGCCCTTGGCACTATGCAAGTTACATAACTTACCCTACTTAGAGTTGGCAATTTTTTGAACAAAAATAGTTGGGCAATAACTTAGGTGATTTTGTGGATGTGAGTTGGCTCATATTTGAAGATACATCTTGCGAAGCAACAAAAATTTAAAGATTGAATTTGTAACAACCCGTTTTCAGTGAAATTGGAATAATGGTTTCTGGACCACAAATCCGAGTCCGAAAGGAAAATTATTTTAATATTATTTCATGGTCTATTGTATGTTAGGAATATTGTATAAAAATTTCGTTAAGAAAATTTTACCGATTACATGTTTAATTGATAAAAAAGACCAAATTGCATAAAATGCAAAAGTTGAGTTCTAGTAGCTATAAGTATCAAATAGCTATGGAATTCAAAATTGGAGGTCCTTATAATGCTAAATAGAACATTAAGAGGAGTTAGTAGATAAATAAGATATTCATCCATGGAAATTTAAGAAAAAAAAGGACTAAATGGGAAAGTAAATAAATAAAAGATGATAAATAAAATAAATATCTAATATTATCATTTTATATCATCTTTCCCAAATAAAAAGACATGGAAACCCTAGTTTTTGGATGTTGAGTTCAAGTAAGTTGTTTTGGCTCAATTAGATCCGAATAGACCAAATATGGGGTTCGATCGTGGAAAAGAAAAAGTGTCAGATTAGTAGATTTTGCGTACACGAACATTGTCGAGGTAAGTTCGTGTAACTAAATTGTGTATATTTATATGTTTAAAATTAATGTTGTATATGTGAATTGTATAAATGCCATATATATGAAATTGACCACATATTCGATAATGCCCGATAAATAATAAGTCCTGTTTGGATAAATGAGATTCGATGGATCCTGGGTTCCCGAATTGGTTGTGGTCTTACATATGTTGCAGACACACCATAGCTCGAAAAAGCGTCCCGTTATTAGATCTCATGAGCATCCCGATATTTGGCCCTCGAGCTCTCGAGCTTCCCGTTATATTATTCTTGTAAGCTTCATGTTAATAGCTCTTTAGAGCATCCCGATCGGTTGTGATCCTATATGTGTTGTGGACACACCGTAGCTCTTATGAGCGTCCCGTTATATGGCTCTTCGTGAGTTTCCCAATTAAAGGCTCTTTATGAGCTTTCTGATTAATGGCTCTCCGAAGCTTCCCGATATGACTCACTTGAACTTCCCGATATATGGTTATCCGGAGCTTGCTGATTAATGGCTCTTCGGAGTTACCCGTTATTGGCTCACATGAGCTTCTTGATTATGGCTCTTATGACCTTCCTGTTATACAGCCCGGATAAGCTTCCAGTTACATGACTCATATGAGCTTCCAGTTATATGACTCGAGAGAGGGCTTCCCGATTATGTGCTTGAATGATTACTCCCGAATATGAATTGATGGATTACTAATTCATACACTTTGTGTGTATTACCGTCTATCCATCAATATTTCAAATGGTTTAATGGAAAAAATTCTTATATAAGTTAAAGTGAAATATGAATGAGATACTACATGTATACACCTGAAAACACATTGAAATTTGATATTTGATGAGCTCATCCCTAATTCTTGATATTCACATGAAATACATAACTAACATGTTGATGAACTTGTGTGTTTAGGATATTAGCCATATTGTTTGGATGCATTTTGTATGCATACTTTAAATGTAAATGAATAGTAAGTTTATTTCCTGTTATACGAACTTACTAAGCATTAAATGCTTACTCTGTTTTATTTGCTCTATTTTATAGTATCTTGAAAACTCGTTAAGGTTGGAAGCTGGTCAGAGACGCATCACACTATCTACCGGCTCATTTCAGTATAAATAGTAAATTAATTTTGGTTATAATGGCATGTACAGGTTAAATAGCGAATATTGACATAAAAATGTTTTGGTTGTAAGTAGCCATTGGAATGACTCATGATGAATGTTTTTTGATGTAAATATATGAGATACTGTCATGTTTGATATGAGTGTTTAGTATGGTTAATTGATAATAACTTCATAAGTATGTCTATATGCATTTTTGGTCAAATATGTAAGTTTAGATATATAGATTTATGAAGTGATATCTCATGCATAAGAGTTGATTTTGGCTTGGTTTAAATGTCTTGGATTGGTTTGAAATATGTTTAAGTGCTTATGTAGGTAGAAGGCAAGTTTGGGTGAGAAATAAGGCTTGAAAATGACCTTATTTTGTCTACACGGTAGAGACACGGACGTGTGTCTCAGTTGTGTGTGACACACGGCATAACGCATGGGCGTGGGTTTTGACTGTGTGTCCCCCACATCTTTAAAATTTTAAAATAGAATGCTCAAAATTGATCACACGGGTGTGTGGTTTGACCGTGTGACCCTTGCATCTATTTAATGCAAATTTTCATATTCACATGGCCTAGCACACGGGCATGTGTCCCCTGCACCTAGGAAAATTTCTGAATTTTTGCGAAAAATTCTTTGAGTACTCGGTTTAGTCCTGACTTGATTTTAATGCGTGTTTTGAGTCTCGAGGGCTCACATAAGGGATGATACGATTGATTATTATATGTTTATGATATGAATGTAAAATTTAAATTGTTTGTATTTGATCTGTAAATCTCGGTAATACTCTGTAACCCTGTTTCAGTGACGGATAAGGGTTAGGGGTGTTACACTTATTGGTATCAGAGTTATAGTTTATCCGATTCTTGGACTAACATAGCATGTACAAGCCTAGCTATACATGTCATTATATAATTTGTGATAATGTGATATCTCCTGACCATTTTAAACATGTTTTTCATATAGTAATGTCGTCCAACCAAGCTGAATCCAAAGAAGGTGAGAGCAATGCTCAAGTTTCAGTTCGAAGAGCAACATCTAGTAATAGAAGGCCTGTATCTAAGGGCCAAGGAGGAGAGGCAAAAGAAGACTTTTTCCAAATAATGAATGAATAGTTTACAGAATATATAAGAACAAATCCGGCTGTGCAACAACCTATATCCCTCCTGTTTCTTAACTGGTTCCTGATATGCCACAAGGTATAGAACTTGTTAGAGCTGGTAAGCCTCCTGTTGATAAAATCTGAAATATGGGGCAAAAGAATTTAGAGCTACAACTGAAGATGATCTGAAAAGGGCTGAATTTTGGTTGGAAAATACTATCAAGGTTTTAAATGAATTATCTTGTGCACCAGTCGAATGTCTGAAATGTGTTGTATCTTTGTTAGAAGACTCAGCCTACCAGTGGTCGAATACCTTGATTTCTGTTGTACTGAAGGAGATGGTCACTTGAGAATTTTTCCAAACTGAATTCAAAAAGAAATATATCAGCCAGAGGTTTCTTGATCAGAAATGGAAAAAACTTCTGAAACTTAAATAGGGTTACATGACTGTATCTGAGTATGAACAAGAATTTGTTCAACTTAGTAATTATGCCAGAGAATGTATCCCGACTGAAATTTCCATGTGTAAGCAGTTTGAAGAGGGTCTGAATAAAGATATAAAATTGCTAGTTAAGATTCTTGAATTAAAAGAATTTTTTGTACTGGTTGACTGAGCACATAAAGCTGAAGAACTTAGTAAAAAAAAAAGAGACAAGCTGAGATGAAAGCCAGAACTTCAAGTAAAAGATTTACTGGAAAGTCACAACAATCGGCTTTAAAGAAATCAAAACGATATCATGGCCATTCTACTACCTCTCTGGGATACTCTAGGAGAGACAAAGTTACCCGACGCTCCAATCCCAGATCTCAGGCTACATTTGTAGCAAGCGCGAGTAACGTCAGAAACACCAAAGCCAGATGCAAACACTGTAATAAATTTTATTTTGGTGAGTTTCGAATGAAAAGTGGAGCTTGTTTTAGATGTGGTTCTTTTGATCACTATCTCAAAGACTGCCTGGAAAAACTTGAACAAGATACTGTTCAAACTTCGAGGCCGAGTAACCATGCTACAAGAGGTAGACCACCTCGTAATACCGACAATATGAGTAGTAGCCGGGGTACGACAAAAGATTCAACCATCAAATCTGAAGCACAAGTACCAACCAGAACATATGTTATTCGTACACGTGAGGATACCTCAGCACCTAATGTTATTACTGGTACTTTTTCTCTTCTTGATACTGATATATCTACTTTAGTTAATCCCAGTTCGACACATTCATACATTTTCACAAATTTAGTGTTTAATAAAAATTTATCTGTTGAGTCTACTGAATTTGTGGTTAAAGTATCGAACCCTGATGCGTAATATTCGTAACAGGTTTTAAAGATTTATAAATGAAACGTTCTTGAGACTAACTTATTATTACGATTAAGGCAAGTATACCTATCAAGCAGTAGTATAGTTCAGCAAGACTGGATTCTCGAACCCAAAGGAACTGTGAGTATTAGTATTTACTTCCTTTTTATTATCTAGCCTAAAATTTAAAAGGTTTGGTTGTCTAAACTAAGGACAATTCTCTTGGGAAAATACTCTTGGGAAAATTCGATTGATTGAGACAATACCTAAGGACAAATCCACCTAGACTTCATTTGTTATTTGACTCTAAATCAGACGATTTATTCATTTGACTTGATCCATAAAAATCCCTAAGTTATATTATTATCTCTCTCGAGACTAATAACGTCTAACCCTAGGTTGAATAATTGAAATCTCTTTCTAAATAACACCTTAGAATTGCATTAGCTCGATCTATGGATTCCCTTATTAGGTTTCACCCTAATCCGGCAAAATCTTGTCACCCTATCTCTAGGCACGCAATCAACTCCGCTTAATTATGAAAAATTTACTCTTAGACAGGGTCTATTCCTCCTCTGAATAAGAGCTTAACTTGAATCAATATCCTGGAATATCAAAATAATAATTAAGAACAAGTCAAATATTTATCATACAATTCAGATAATAATAACAAGATCTGTCTTAAGTTTCATTCCCTTTAGGTATTTAGGGGTTTAGTTCATACTTATGAAAGAAAACATCTCAAAAGCATAAAGACAACAAAACATAAGAAAACCCAAAACTCCTAAAGGAACTTGAAGGGAGATCTCCAGTCTTGATGATAAATCCAGCTCTTGAGATGAATCAATCGGCTTTCCTTGAGTAGTACCTTGCTTCCTACTCTGTCTCCTTCTTTCCTAAGTGCCTCCTCAAGTGTTCGGCAAGGCCACGCCCATGTGACACGCCTGTGTGCAATTACTGAAGGCCGTGGTCAAGGCTGTTAAACAGGTACGGGCGTGTGATCCACCCATGTAAGTCGTGTTTCAATATTGCCAAATTGACACGGCCGTGTGACACGCCCGTATGAGGAAGTCTAGACCATGTTGTTTTCCCATGTGGGTCTATTTTTTTATTTTCAGCCCGTTTCTCGCTCTTTTTACTCTCCTATGTTCTCCTAAGTATAAAACATGAAATTAAAGGATTAGGAGCATCGAATTCACCAAATCTAAGGAGAAACCATCCATAAATGCGTTAGGCATGGGGTAAAAATATGTATAAATTACGGTTTATCAAACCCCTTGGGCCAGTATGTGATGGTGGATAAAATTTAAAAGAATTGTCCGTTAATGATACGGGGTTTCTATTTCCCGGCTGATTTGATGTCATTGCCATTTGATGAGTTTGATGTGATTTTGGGCATGGACTGGTTAACTCAACATGATGCTGTGGTAAATTATAAACAAAATTATATTGTGTTAAAATATCAGAATGGTGAAATGCTCTGTATTGAATCAGATAATTTGGACAGGTTGTTTAATGTAATATCAGCCATATCAGCACAAAAATATGTTAGAAAAGGTTATGATGCTTATATTGCTTATGTATTGGATACTAAAGTGTCTGAATCGAAGGTTAAGTCAGTGCCAGTAGTCTGTGAGTATCCTAATGTGTTTCCAGAAGTGTTACTTGGATTACCGCCAGTCAAAAAGGTTAAATTTTCTATAGATATTATTTTAAGGACAACACTGATATCTATAACACTGTACAAAATGGCTCCTACTGAATTAAAGAAGTTGAAAGCACAATTATAAGAACTTATTGACAGGGGCTTTGCTCGACCCAGTCATTCATCATAGGGTACACCGTTTATGTTTGTTAAAAAGAAGGATGGATTGTTGAGATTGTGTATTGATTATCAACAGCTCAACAAAGTCACAATTAAGAATAAGTATCCATTACCCCGTATTGATAACTTGTTTGACTAGTTAAAAGGTGCTATAGTATTTTCAAAGATTGATTTCCATTCTAGTTATTATCAGTTACGAGTGAAAGACTCAGATGTGCCCAAAACAGCCTTCAGAACCAGGTATGGGCATTATGAATTTCTTATGATGCCGTTTGGCTTGACAAATGCGCCTGCAGTATTTATAGATTTGATGAACAGAATTTTCAGACCGTATCTGGATAGATTTATTGTTGTATTCATTGATGATATCCTGGTATATTTCCGAGATGAAAATAAACATGCTGATTGTTTAAGAATTGTTTTACAAGCTCTGCATGAAAAATAGTTGTATGCTAAATTCAGTAAATGTGAATTCTGATGCATGAAAAATAGTTGTATACTAAATTCAGTGAATGTGAATTCTGACTTTAGGAAGTTGGTTTTCTTGGATATATAGTATCTGCTGAAGGCATCAGGGTGGATTCAAATAAAATTTCAGCAATTGTTAACTGGAAATCACTAAAAAATGTATCAAAAGTCAGAAGTTTTTCGGGATTAGCCGGTTATTATCGGAGATTTGTAAAAGGATTGTCGATGATAGCTTATCCAATGACATGGTTGTTGCAGAAAGATGTGAAATTTGAGTGGTCTGATAAATGCCAGAAAGTTTTGATCAGTTGAAAACCTTGTTGATCGAAGCATCAGTTTTGGTTCAGCATGAATCGGGTAAGGAATTTGCAATGTATAGTGATGCATCATTGAACGGTTTAGGCTATGTTTTGATACAAAAAAGTAAAGTAATAGCCTTTGCTTCTAGACAACTAAAACCACATAAAAAGAATTACCCGATACTATTTGTTCGGTTAAAAGTGTCAAATATCACCGTTCATAAAAGTTTAAAGTATCTGATGTCGTAAAAAGATTTGAATTTAAGAATCGTAGGTGGCTTGAACTGTTAAAATATTATGATTTAGTGATCAGCTATCATCTAAGAAAAGCAAATACGGTTACAGATGCTCTAGGTAGAAAGTCTCTATTTACCTTGTAAGCGATGAATACTCGATTATCATTCTCTAATGATGGCTCAATCATAGCTAAGTTAAAAGCTAACCTGACATTTCTACAGTAGATCTGTGAAGCTCAAAAAAGTGATAATGAGTTACAAGCTAAACGTGTACAGTATGAATCGACTTCTAATTCAGAATTTCATATTGGATCTAATGATTGTCTGTTATTCAGGGGCAGAGTTTGTGTAGCAAAAAATTCAAAGCTTTTACAGAAGGCTTTGCACGAAGCTCGTAATGGTACTACGTCTGTTCATCCGGGGAGTAATAAAATGTATAATGACTTGAAAAAGATGTACTGGTGGTTAGGAATAAAGCGTGATATTTCTGAATTTGTATTTAGATATTTGATATGTCAGCAAGTTAAAGCTGAACATCAGATACCTTCAGGATTATTATAGTCAGTGACGATACTGGAATGGAAATGGGAAAGAGTTACTATGGACTTTGTATCGGGTTTACCCCTATCTCCGAAAAAGAAAGATGTCATTTGGGTAATCGTAGATTGTTTGACAAAGTCTGTATACTTTATTTCGGTACGTATGGATTTCTCACTTAACAAATTGGTTGAATTATATGTTTCTGAGATTGTTAGATTACATGGAGTGTTAATTTCTATTATTTCTAATAGAAATCTGCTATTTACATCCCAATTCTAGAACCGGTTGCAAGAAGCTCTGGGTACACAGTTACATTTTAGTACTGCATTCCATCCTCAAACTGATGGTCAGTCAAGCATATGATTCAGATTTTTGAAGATATGCTTCGATGTTGTATTTTGGAATTCGAAGACAGTTGGGAAAAATATCTACTGTTAGTTGAATTCGCATGCAATAATAGTGATAAGCCAACCATAAAGATGACACCGAATAGACTCTGTATGGTTGTAAATATAGAACTCTATTGGATTGGACTGAGCTTAGTGAGAAAAAGATACATAGAGTTGATTTGATTCGTGAAACTGAAGAAAAATTGAAAGTGATCCGAGATAGTTTAAAAGCAGCTTCTGATCATCAAAAATCCTATGTAGATATGAAACGTAAAGAAATAGAATTTCAAGTTGGTGACAAAATATTTCTGAAAGTTTCGCCTTGGAAGAAAATTCTTCGGTTTGGCCGTAAAGGCAATTTGAATTCGTGGTTTATTGGGCCGTATAAAGTTATTGAAAGAATCAGACCTGTTGCGTACCGATTAGCTCTACCACCAGAACTTGATAAAATTCATAATGTCTTCCGTGTGCCTATGTTGCGACGGTATCGGTCAGATCCTTCACATGTTATCTCCTCGACAAAGGTTAAGATTTAGCCTGACATAACTTACAGTGAGGAACCAATCAAAATTTTGGCACGTGAGATGAAAGAATTGAGAAATAAAAAAAGTAGCTCTGGTAAAAGTTCTCTAGCAACGACACGGAATAGAAGAAGCTACCTGGGAACCGGAAGAAACAATAAGGAAACAATATCCAAACCTCTTTACTGGTAAGATTTTCGAGGACGAAAATTCTTTAAGGGGGAGAGTTGTAACAGACCCTTTTCAGTGAAATTAGAATAATATTTTCGAGACCACAAATTTGAGTCCGAAAGAAAATTTATTTTAATATTATTTTATGGTCTACCATATGATAGGGATATTGTATAAAAATTTCTTTAAAAAAATTTACCGATTACATGTTTAATCGATAAAATGACCAAATTGCATGAAATGCAAAAGTTGAGTTCTAGTAGCTATAAGTATCAAATAGCTATGTAATTTAAAATTGGAGGTCCTTATATGGTAAATAAACCATTAAGAGGAATTAGTAGATAAGTATGATAATTCATCCATGGAAATTTAAGAAAAGAAAATGACTAAATTGGAAAGTAAATAAATAAAAGATGATAAATAAAAGACATGGAAACACTAGTTTTTGGGTGTTGAGTTCAAGCAAGTTGTTTTGGCTCAATTAGATCCGAATAGACCAAATACGGAGTTAGATCGTGGAAAAGAAAAAGTTTCAGATTAGTAGATTTTGCTTACACGAACATTATCGAGGTAAGTTCGTGTAACTAAATTGTGTATATTTATATGTTTGAAATCAATGTTGTATATGATGAATGTATTTTTATGTAAATATATGAGATAATGTCATGTTTGATATGGGTGTTTAGTATGGTTAATTGGTATATTTATATGTTTGAAATCAATGTTGTATATGATGAATGTATTCTTATGTCTATATGCTTTTTTGGTCAAATAGGTAGGTTTAGATATTTAGATTTATGAAGTGATATATCATGCATAAGACTTAATTTTGGCTTGGTTTAAATGTCTTAGATTGGCTTGAGACTATGTTTAAGTGTTTATGTAGGTGGAAGGAAAGTTTGGGTGAGAAATAAGGCTTGGAAATGACCTTATTTTGTCCACACGGGTAGAGAAACTGACGTGTGTCTCAGTCGTGTGTGACACGACCTAACACATGGGCGTGTGTTTCGGTCGTGTGTCCTCTGCATCTTTAAAATTTCAAAATAGAATACTCAAAATTGATCATACAGGCGTGTGGCTTGGCCTTGTGACCCTTGTATCTATTTAATGCAAATTTTCATATTCACACGGCCTACAGCACGGGCGTGTGACTTAGCCATATGACCCAAGTCAAAGAGTTACACGGGTACTAACACGGGCTGGGACACGACCGTGTACCCTATTTCGAATGCCTACACGGCCTAAGACACGAGTGTGTCACTTGGCTGTATGAGCCACATAGTTGTGTTTCCCTTACACCTAGAAAATTTTTTGAAGTTTTGCGAAAAATTCTTTCTGTATCCGATTTAGTCCCGACTTGATTTTAATACGTGTTTTAAGTCTCGATGGCTTACATAAGGGACGATATGATTGATTATTACAGGTTTATGATATGAATGTGAAATGATATAAAATTGTTTGTATTTGATCTTTAAATCTCGGTAATGCTCCATAACCTTGTTCTGGCGACGGATAAGGGTTAGGGGTGTTACAGAATTAATCTCGATCAAGAATAGTTGATTCCTTGTTTTTTGGAGATTGTTTTGACTGATTTGAAGACTTATCTTGGATATATTTGATTTATTCTGAACTTTATGAGGATATTTGTACAGTTCTTTTATGAGACTATTTTAGTGGGATCTGATACCCATTATTGAAAAGAATCAGTTTAGAAATCGTTTTCGTTGTAGAGCAAAAACTAAAAATTTTCTAAATACGAACGATTGTGTTATGTATAGTAATAAACCCTAACCAAATTGGTCCCTCCAAAAAATCAAAGCAATTTAATACCTATAAATTTTGAAAGTGAGCAACTTAGAACAATTAATCATGAAAATTAATGCTTTTTGTCAATTGTACATAATTTTAATTGATGTAATAACAAATTGAGCCTTAATGTTTACATATTTTGTTAATTTATTCCTAATTATAGAAAAATGCATAAAATTTGTAAAAATCTGAAAATTCAAAAAGAATATTAAAATCTTGAACTTCAAATATATAAATAAACAGAATGTGTAAACTTTTATTATAAAAATTAAACAATGTAAAATTGATGAAAAACATTAACGTTGTGATTAATTGTCCCTGAGTGCTTACTTTCAAAATTAACAATGATTAAATTGCTCTGAATTTTTAGAGGTGTCAATTTGCTCAATATTGAAATTGAAAAGGACCTGAGAAGTTTTTTTATAAGAGAAATATAACCTAAATTACCATAGAAAAATAGAAGCAATTGACAACCTAGGATGTCTAAACCTGCCTTTATTTTATTGCATGAACTTCTAAGCACTGTAGGTTATCTAAAACCTACAAAACATATGGAAATTGATGAACAAGTTATCGTGTTTCTTTTTATCTTATCCCACCACATAAAGAGCCAAACTTGTGAGAATTGGTTTGGTAGTAATAGTAAGAACGTTGTAGGTATTTTAATATGGTGTTAAATTTTGTCATTTAGATTCATCATATTTTAAGTAAAAGACTTAAGCCTATTACAGAAGAATGTTAGGATGACATATTGAAGCGGTTCAAGGTAATTTCATTTAGTATTTTTAATGATATATGGAAAATAATAACAAATGTTTATACTAATTTTTACATTATTTAATAGTTTTTGTGATAAAATTGCTTAGGAGCTTTAAGTAGGACACACATCTAGGTTTGAGTTACTTTAATTGAAAAACCTAGATATAGGGCAAGGAAAAATGGCATTGCTACATACATGTTAGGTGTTTGTGCACCTAATATGCAATTTGTGTATGTTTTTCCTAGTTGAGAAGGTTCTGTTGTCGATTGTAGAGCCTTCCAAGACGCAATTAGTCGGCCTAATGGTTTGAAGGTATCATAAAGTAAAGTTAATTATATATACACTTTCTAAGGTAAAAGGCTTAAATTGTAATATAGGTATAACACTCTATACCCGACCCAATTGTCAATTCCGAGCTACAGTGTGTCATATTAGTTGTCGAAGCAACTACAATCAGTTTAGATACATATGCATATTATCAATCATGCAAATATAAGCCATAGAAAACAATATAATAAATACACATTCCCGGGGTCCTATACGAGCTTATAAAAGCTTTAAAGTTAACCCGAGATCAAATTAAGACTGAATTGTAAAAATTTCAGAACACAAGGTTGTCGTCATGACATCAATACTACCATGTCGTGATGTCAATCATGCAAATATAAGAGTCACTCACTGTTTGGCCTCGTTTAGATGATGGGGTTCCTCGTCTCAATGTGACATTCCAAGCATTTTCTTACAGCAACGACGTTTGAATGACATCGCGACGTCACATACTATTTTTACAAATTTCATTCACAAACTTACAATTTCAAGCAATTCAAAATAAAACCGCTTTTTTACCTTATAATTGACCAAATCAATAGTAATTATAAACCTTCAACACTTTCTAATCATAAAATATAAAGTTCTAACCATCAATTCATCTAAACATCCAATGTCCAAACATCACTAATAAGCATTCAACCCTCATATGCATACATTAAACATTACTTATCATTTTGCTATATACTACTACTTATTCATGTCATATAATCAATTAGCTCATGTAATTTACCTAAGTTCCAAACATGCATATTCCATTAGCCATATCATTGACCTTCCAACACATACATATATCATATCAATCATCTACTTAGTTGATATATGCATGGCATTCAAGGCATTATTCACATATATAAATTTAACAACTAAACCGAATTTATATACATACGCACACTAATTTTTAGATAACAATTTAAGCATGACTCAACCTAATTGGTACATGTCAAGTTTAGAAAAAGCAGAAACGAACAAACTCTACTGAGCACGGGATCATCGTTTGGATGTTGAATTCGATGCTCGAAAACTCGAATTAAACCTAACCTGTGCGCGGCAAAACAAACCATATGCTGAGTAAAACACTCAGTGGTAAATCTATGTTTCAAATAAAATAATTAAACTTATGTAACATGCTTACATATAATTCCTAGCCTAATCTCATACCGACTCTTGTACAATTCTTTCATTTTTACTATGTCAAGTATATAATCAAACTTACACAATAACTCATTAGTTATGCATACAAGTTTACCAATTTCACAATCATTTCATAAACTATTCACTTCATTTCCAAAATACCATATCTAGTTATATCCTTGTTCATTTATTTTTCATCTTTAGCAAATATATACACATATATCTCTTCTTCTTCTTCTTTTTTATCTTATTCCATATAATATTTGAGCTTATTGGCTCATTACTACTAAACCAGCCCCTCGGGCTCGTTTTCCAATCGTTTCGCATATTGAAATTCCATTTCATATATCATTTAGGCAATTCATTCGTTATAAACCTATTAACCAACACATCACAATTTCAAGACTCATATAACCTTATTCCATGTCAAATATCAAATATAAAGTAAATTCTAAATTTTGTAATTTATTCAAGTTAATCCATATCTTGGATATTAATCTCAAACACACCAAATAAGCTCAAATAGTCATCAATGACTTACCTAAAAAATGTATAATGCAAAATAACATAAAAATGCAGTAATCAAATGAGTCCAAATCTTACTGACCATACCAAAATATGAAGTTCCATCAAAACATTCATCGCATAAGCATTGTTCAAACTTTGACAAATCTATGCCAATTATCACAAATTCATATAATCATTGCATACTAACCTCACCTATGTCATTCTACACTAAAACAAGTTCATGTACCGAACATCTCGAACTTATATGCCAAAATGTACCAATTCAACTAGACATCACCAATGCCAAATCACATTAATATAATCCTATTAACTTTACTTGGATTTTCAAAACGAAAACTCAAATTAATCAATCAGCACAGCACCTCAAACTGGCAGTGTAATGCATCATCAACTAACTCAAAGTATAAATCTGTACATTTAATAGAGTAACCAATTTCTAGTATCGTCACATAGTTCAAGTCACATTAAATCATCTTGTAAAATAATATAATTCAACTCGATTACATTCCGGTTTCCTATATCAATTAAGTCATGCAACTTCATATTCTATTCAATTTAGTCATTGTCTCAGTATTCAATTCCAACCATAGAATTTCAATATAATAACTATTAATAGCTTACCTCAATATCATATAATGCAATATATCACAAATATGCAGTAACTCAATTGGTTTTAGGTCGTAGAAATACAAACTGAAAGCTCATGTCACTCATCATTGACTCTCGCATTTCCTTTCCCTTTCAACAATCCTGTGTTGTTTTTAACTACAAAGAATAATTCAGTAATGATATAATATCAAATTCTATCCAAATCACATTCAATTACAAAGTCATACATATTTTTCAAACTATTCAATTTAGTCCCTAAAACCGATATAATCATATCTTTCAAATTTGAGCTTTGATTTTAAAATCAATCTCAATTACATCGTTCTCTAGCCCTTTATTATCTATAAATATAGAAATATTACACAAATTTCAAAATTTATGCACTTTAGTCCCTATGTTAAAAAATTAACAATTAAACTTTACAAATTAGTCCTTTTTCATATCTCAGCTTAAAATCTAACAAATTAACAGCAATTTCATCAAGTATGCATCAATTTGAACTTTTGAAAACTTTAACAGTTTTAGAAATTGGTACACGGGCTAGCAAAATCTAGCTCTCAGTACCTCAAAAATCTAAAAATTACAAGAAAATGACTAAATTAAACATACCAATTTTAGGCCGAGAGTTTGAAGCTTGAAACCTTGTTTTCTTTCCTCTGGTTTCAGGTGGAGAAGAAAAGATGAGCAAAATATTTCTTTTTCTTTTACTTTTTAGCTTATATACTTAATTAATATATAATTAATCAAATTTAACTTAATAAATCTTAATTAAGTTAATCTTAACTTTAATTAATCAATTTAGTGGATGACAAACATCCACTACAGTTTGAAACTTTTAAAGTGGTCTAAATTGCTCAATTGGTCCTCTGATTAATTAAAAATTCATAGCGATTAACTTTTACCACTTTTACATTTAGTTCTTATACATTAATTAACTATCCAATTGAAAAAATTATAGGACCAAATTGTAGTTAAAATTAGACATCGAAAATGGGATTCTAAAATCGCATTTTTTGATACCACTGACTTTCGAGTCATTACAATTTAATTTAATTTAATTTATTTAATCATTAGCCACTAACACCCACCTTGACATGGTATAATTGCTATTTTAGACCTTAAGTCATTTTCTAATTAAAAATCTATAGCGATTGGACTTTACAATTTAGTCCATAAACCTCAATTAATCACTAGTTCAACTAAGTTACCTATCCAAAATTCAATTGACCTGTATAATAAATTTTTAATTACCTTTATTTAATATTTACGGATTTAGTTTATGAAAATGAGGTCTCAAACCTGTAATTTCTTGCACCTCTAGAAATCGGGTCATTATAGTAGGCCTTATAACATGTTTATTTACTTTAAGGTTGCTATTACTAAGGGCCTCGGACCCCCCTAAAAATGAAAATTTTCACTTTGGCCCTTTAATTCTTACAAGATTTTAATTTAGTAAAAGGTAAAATTATACTTTGGCCCCCTCAAAATGATAAAGTTTTAATTTAATCTTTTAAAAAATCATAAATCTATAAGCTATTAAAATTGTGAAATTGGATTTTAGCTCTCATAAGAGTATGCAACTTAATTTTGCCCCCCCAAGAAAAATTTTCTAGCTTCGTCCTTGGCTATTACCTTATTGATGCAATGGATACTAATTGTGATAGGTTTTTAGCCTTTTTAAAGGGGTAATGCTACCACTTAAGTGAATGGAGGTCTAACAGTCAACCTGTTATTATTGAAATATTCTCAATATAAAGCATGCTTTTGCATACAATGTTATAGAAAGATGTTTTGCCTAGACCAAACTATATTGGGTGATATTGAGAAGTCTTTGCATTTTACCACTTTAAAACCCAAAATGCAATCATCATTACATTTTGATTTCTACACAACTTTATAAGAAGAGAATGCAAGTGGATCCAATAAAGGGAAACTTAAGTGCGTTAGAAATGAATGAAATGAATGCTATCAGAAATATAGAAATAGATTTAATTAGTAACATCGCACCCTTTAATGAATAGAAAAATTTTAGATCCCAACTTGCTAATCAAATGTCGAATTAATGAAGGGCAACAAGAGAAGGAAAGTAAGCTTCACTATGTTATCTTACATGGTTATTTTTTTCATTATAATTCTGCAAGCTTTCTCTCTGTAATTGTATGACTATTTCCATTAAGGTTTTTGCGGTATACTTTGAAAATTTTATTTCTTCAGTATTATCCTTATACGACATTTTTTTATCATTTTGTTTTGTTTAAAGACTAATGGTAGAACAAGATTCTAAATCCCAGTGCCATGATAACTGTAAAGCCTAGAATTTTATTTTTTCTGCTTTTGTGAAAATGTGGCACAACTATGTATCTGCTTCAGTGGTTAAGTGTTCTGAGAGTGTGTGAGAGGTCTTGAGTTCAAGGCTTACCCTTGGTAAATCTTGTTAATTTTTGGGATTAAGTCCTATCTTTGATTGGTAGGCTTATATTAAATTGCTTGTAACTTCATATCAGAATGACCTGCTAATTCGAGTGGTAGGGGGTTACTATGTTGGAGGTTCTGTTAGGGGTGAGCGTTCGATCAAATCGAATCGAATCAAATGAAAAAATTTCGATTTAATCGAGTTGACGAATCATATTTTATCATCCTAATTTGATTTGAAATTTTCTCGAATCGAGTCGAGTGAGATGAAATTTGAATCGAATCGAATCGAATATATTTGTTCGAGTTAAATTTTAAAAAATAATTTTGGGTTATTGTAACCACTGTCACCCACCGTAATAAAATTTGCCCACCGTAATCAAATTTTTTATTAACTTTCATCATCGTATAATTTATTTATTAATCTTTTATATACGGGTTAACTTCTTTACTTGCTTAGTTGTTTCAATTATCTTCAGATTCTTGTCACTATGTATTTTGGAATTAAAAAATATATTAAATGTAAAAATGTGATTTTTTAATAAAATTTATTTTAAATATAAAATGTGAAATTGATACCAATATAAAATTTTAACACGAATATTTGATGGCATCATTAATAATTCAATTTAATATAGATATTCAATATGAATAAACAATTCAATAATATAAATAATATGAAATGTGAAATTTAATTTAATAATATAAACAGTAGATATAAATAAATTTATTACTATTTATGTTTAGGGATTTTTTTGGATAATTTTGATTTTTTATTTGGAAGTAAAGGGTGAGAAGTAAAAGTTTGGGAGGAAAATAATATGTTTTGAAGAGTAAAAGTTTGAGGGAAAGTAAATAAGGAGAGTAAAATTTTGGAGGGAAAATATTAAAAAAATTGGGGGGATGGGATTGGGGTAGATTAGAGGTGGGATGGGAAGGGAATGGAGTAAAAGTTTTAGGGGAAGTGGGAGGGAGTAAAAATTTTAGGGGAAAATAAAAAAATTTTAAAGGTTTTTGAGTGTAAAACTTTGAGGAAAAGTAAATGGGAGAGTAAAATTTTGGAGGGAAATGAATTTTTGGTAGATTGGGGGATTGGGATGGGAGGGGAATAAAAGTTTTGGGGGCAAAGTGGAAAGGAGTAAAAGTTTTGAGGGAAAAGTAAAAAGGTTTGTGAGTTTGAGGTAAAAATATAAAATATTATAGTTTAATATTCAAATTATTCGAATTATTCGAGTTATTCAAATTCGAAAGCTAAACTCGATTCGAACTCAAAATTTGAAAAAAATTTCGAATTGACTCGAATAACTCGATTCGTTTAATTCGAAATTCAAATTTTTTTCAATATTTTGAGTTGAATCAAGTTTTTCTCACCCCTAGGTTCTGTGTTTGAATCCTAGTGCGAGCGTGGGAGTTCATTTTTGCTTATTTGGCCGAGAAAGTTTCGATTGAACAGAAATTCTAAGTAAGTGGGTTGTTAATCGGTTAGTAGGAGGAAAATTAGAGAGGTTATCAGAATCTGATTAGTTTGTTTCCCAAAAAAATCCCTTCTTGCCATTTTTCCTCTCTTTTCCTATTCTCTAATTCAGATTTCTTTTTGTTTTTGCTTTGTTACTGTTGTTTTTCTCTTGCAACTGCCGTTGTTACGATTTCTGTGGGATTCATTAATTGTGTGGTAAGTGAGGTTGGGTTCGTTGTTAACTTTTGGTTTATGGGGTTGTGGACAAACTTTTTAATGGCTGATAAATGATTGTATTAATGAATACTGTGGCATAGGAGAAGGCGGTGAGGCAGAGGCTGTCACTCCAAAGGCTTAGCTTACCACGCGTAATCGATTTTACGGTGGTAAATTTTTGGGTTTTAGTCGTTTTGGTTTTACTAACTTGATTTTGGTTGGTAAAGGTGTTGGGTATTCTGATTGTTAGTTTTTGGAAGGCTCGAGGATGGATTTACATCGAATCGTTACTAGGTGTGTACTCGAAATGCAAAAATTAAATTTTTGGCAAAAGCCGAAAATAGCCACTGTCAACACCACACGGGCGTGTGGTTGTCCGTGTGGTAAGCTGTGTGTGAGGATACGGCCGTGTGATCAACGAAGGCTTGATCGTACGCAAGACACGACCTTGTGGTAGCTCACATGTGACCGTGTAAGCCACATAGGTGTGTGGACCCACACGGGTGTATGGTATCTAGGTCAGGCCATGTGATCCACACGGGCAAGGCCAATCTGGACGTGTGGGCCATACGGGTGTGTAGGCCCACACAGGTAACCCACATTGGCATGTAGGCCCATCTATCTGAAATTTTCCCTAGGGTTGCACGGGTCGTTCCAAACAACTATGGGCCTACTGTAGGGTCGATAAAGGCTAACAAACCTTAAACTACATGATCTATTTGACTGATACCCTATACTAATCATGATAGAATTGTGCATGTATGATTACTAATCTGTATGACTATCTGTGATCTAACTGATAGCATGTTGAGCATGTTAAATTGCATAACTGTTTCTGTTTCTGATACTGTTATTAGGGTGGGATGATATTTATTAGAGGAAGTGTTCTCAAAGGCAGTTTATGCCTATTATCTGGCAACATGGTTGCATTATATCTGTTATGTGTCGCATTGGTACAACATGGTGTATAGGGCTGGGTGGGTGTTTTAAACCCCACATGGTGTGTAGGGATGGTCAGAGATGGTGCGTAGAGGATGGGGCTAGGATATATGATTTTTATTCTGATTTACACATCTATATCTGTATCTAAGATGAGTTTAGGCCTGAATCTGCATCTGTATCTGTAATGGACTTAGGTCCTAATTTGTATCTATCTGATGTTTGATAATCAGTATGTTTGCATGTCTAATTATGTTGAGTTACACACTGAGTTTACGTAAACTTACCCTTTTTCTGTTTGTTCTATACAGGTAACCCACAAAGTTAGGCGGATCGGTGTAGCGGAGGACTCGACGGTGACCACTCGCTTTTACTGTTTTATTTTGGTTTATAGTTTTATTTAAGTTTTGGCATTGAGATTGGAGAAGTTGTATTTTCTAGGACTCTCTAGACTTTTTTAAACTGTTTGGCGTTGGTCTTAGGTTTTTAGTTTTAACTTGCTTATAATTATGATGGTTTTACCTAAAACATAATTTTCTTAAAATGTGAATTGATTTCCTTTAATCTTCCGCTAAAATGATACGATTGAAGATAAGTTGACTAATTAAATATCCCTTCCATGTGACATCGCTAGATTCGGCCATAACATCTAGGCTGGGTTTGAGATGTTAAATTTAGTGGTATCGGAGTCAAGTTGCAAAACTCAACTATAAATTTTGGGTTCGAAAATCTATTTAAAGAATTAGTTTTTAAATGGTTTAAAAATATTTTGATTCAATATATGGTACGCCGAATCTCCAGCGCCGATCCTGTAAGTATTCTGAAACTTATATAGTTTATTTTGAAATACTGTAGTCAGCATACTTTGAAAACACTATAGTTAGTACTCTCTAAAATTGTAGTGAAACGAAAAGAGACTGAAACTTTCGGAAACATTACTGAACTTCTGATATTTATTACATAAAACACATGTTAACAAATATTGAACTGATGCATAAAACTCTTAATGTAGACAAAACTTCAAAATTGCAATGAGAGCACGAGGTATCCGTGGACGTGGTACTTAAGGCCGAGGTAGAGGTCGTTGGGGGGCTAAAGCTGAGTCCTCATCTTTGGGCAACTTGCCAAATCTGGGCATTAGTGAGACACTTGTGTCACCTACTACTGAGACTAGGTCTCAGGGTCATTTGGCTGGGGACGACGCATTGTCCCAAGCCATGCTGAGGATATTGGAGAGGGTCGTTGGGCCTAATTCTAGATCTGAGGGCTGGGGGTCAGTAATTAAGCGACTCCAGCCTAATAAAGCTGAATTGTTTAAGGGTGTCACAGGAGTCGCCCCTAATGTGGCTAAGTATTGGTTGGAGGCCACTGAGAGAATTATGGTTGATATTGACTGTACCCTTGAGTAGAAATTGAAGGGTGCAGTCTCTTTACTTTGCGATGAGGCTTACCAGTGGTGGTTGACGGTTAAGGAGGGCACTCAGCCTGATCGTCTGACTTGGGAATTCTTTAAGATTTCATTCCAGAGCAAGTATGTGGGAACTAGCTACGTCGATGCTCACAGACGTGAGTTTCTAAGTCTCACGTAAGGTGGCCGATCTGTGGCCGAGTATGAGGCTGAATTTCTGAGATTGAGCTGCTACGTTTAAGGCATGGTGGCGTCTGAGTATGAGAGGTGTGTTAGGTTTGAGGACGGTCTAAGGGATAATCTGAAGGTTCTGATTGCTCCGCAGAGGGAGCGTGACTTTTTTATTCTGGTATAAAAGGCGAAAATCACCGAGGATATTAAGCTTGCGAAGTGCCAAAATAGAGATAGGGGGAGAGGTAAGAAAAAGAGGGATTTAGAGCCCTTGAGTTCTATGCAGAGGCCTAAGAAAAATGACAGATCTGATGGGCCAGTTAGAGTGAGAGGCTGTTGTTTCTACTGGGGTGCTATTTTGTGGAAATTATGGGAGACGCTATCTAGGCGAGTGCTAAAGGAGGATTGGAACTTATTTGAGGTGTAGGTCTCTTGAGTACCGTATTAAAGAGTGTCCATAGTGGGCAGGTCAGATACAAGCTTTAGCTCCGAGTATTGTACAGCCTCAAAGAGCAGTTTAGCAGCCACCTAAGGGCCGTGGACAAGCTAGGGGTAGTAACAGTGTTGGTTATAGACAGAGAGCACCGAGTAGAGGTGCTGGTCAGATCGAGGTGAGGCAGTCTGCTTTGGTTTATGTTGTATGTTGCCGAGAGGATAGAATGCTCCTGACGTTATCACCGGTATGTTCTTTATATTTGATGTACATTATGTGGCTTTGTTAGACTTGGGGTCTACTCACTCATACATAACTAATTCTGTATCTGAAACTTTGGAGATTTCTGTGGAGAGCACTACTAGTGAGCTTACTATACTGAGTCCGTTGGGCCAGTCTATACTGGTTAGTAAACTCTATAGGGATGTTTCGTTAGAGGTGCAAGGGATTTTTTTTCTGGCGAATCTGATAGAGCTTCCGTTTGGGAGTTCAATCTAATTATGAGTATGAACTTGTTGGTAGAGCACCAAGTCAGTTTGGACCGCACATCTAAGAGGGTCGTTTTGAGTACCAAAGATTATATAGAGGTGGTTATGATTGGTGAGTATAAAGTCTATTTGTCACATGTGATCTCCGCACTAGTAGCTGAGAAATTGGTTTGAAAAGGGTGCGAGGCGTACTTAGCCTACGTAAGTGTTTCTGATTCTAGGGACTCTTCTGCTGGGAATATCAGAATAGTAAAAAATATTTTGAACGTCTTTTCTGGGGAGTTACCGGGAGTACATCCTAATGGGAAAGTGGAGTTTGAGATTGAGCTTCTTCCGAGTACTACTCCGGTGTCCATTTCCCCTATCATATGGCACAGAAAGATCGTACTAAGCTTAAGGCTCAACTGCAAGAGCTTCTGGACCGTGGTTTCATCCATCCTAGTATGTCTCCGTGGGGAGCACCAATTATGTTTGTTAAGAAAAAGGATGAGACCATGAGGATGTGCATCAATTATTGGTAGTTGAACAAGTTGACTGTAAAGAATAAGTATCCGCTTCCAAGGATCGATAACTTGTTTGATCAGTTCCGAAGGGCTTCTGTGTTTTCCAAGATTGATATTCGTTCAGGGTATCATTAGTTGAGGGTTAAGGAGGCTAATGTTCATAAGACTACATTTAGGACTCGTTATGGACATTACAAGTTTCTAGTTATGCCTTTTGGTTTAACAAATGCACCGGATGCATTTATGAACCTGATGAATCAAGTATTTTAACTCTATCTAGATTAGTTTTTTGTGGTCTTCACTAATAACATTTTGGTTTGCTCTAAGACTGAGGATGAACATGATGAGTATATGAGAGTAGTGCTTCAGATTCTGCGTGAAAAGTAGCTTTACACTAAGTTAAGAAAGTGTGAGTTCTAGTTGCGTGAAGTAACCTTTCTGGGGCACGTGGTTTCTGCTGAGGGGATTTGTATTGATCCTCGAAAGATTGAGGCTGTGCTGGATTGAAAACAACCTAAAATGTATCTGAGATTCGTAGCTTTCTGGGTTTGGCGAGGTATTATCGGTAATTTGTCGAGAGGTTCTTTTTTATTGCAGCTCCTCTTACTAAGTTTCTACGTAAGGGTGTCCTTTTCGTCTGGACTGATACACAGCAAAAGAGTTTCGAAAAGTTCAAGTCTGTTCTGACTCAGGCTCCTATTTTGATACAGCCTAAATCTAGTAAGGAGTTATGGTATACAGTGATGCGTTGCATGTCAGCTTAGGTTGTGTTCTGATGTAGGAGGGTAAGGTTATGGTTTATGCATCCCGTTAACTTAAGAAACATGAAGAAAACTATCCGACGCATTATCTTGAGTTGGTTGCGGTGGTCTTTACATTAAAAATCTGGAGGCATTATCTGTATGGTGAGAGGTGTATCATCTATACTGATCACAAGAACCTCAAGTATCTCTTTACTCAGAAGGAATTGAACCTTAGGCAATGTCGTTGGATTGAACTGGTTTAAGATTATGACTGCACTATAGAGTATTACCCTGGTAAAGTTAATGTGGTAGCTGATGCTCTAAGCAGAAGAGCGATGTCTGACTTGAGGGCGATGTTTGCTCACCTTAGTTTGTTTGATGATGGGAGTCTATTAGTCGAGTTGCAGGTTAAGCCAACTTGGATTGAGCAGATTCGAGATAAACAGTTAATAGATGAGACTCTAGGTGTGCGGTTCCGTAAAGTTGAGAGTGGTACTACTTCTGATTTCGGGTTAAATAGTAATTGTGTGTTATGTTTTTTAGGACGAATCTATGTACCGAACAATTCTGATCTGAGGCAGTCTATTCTATGGGAGGTGTATAGTAGCCCTTATACTATGCATCCCCGACCTTTGTGAATTGTATTGGTGGCCGGGGTTGAAGTGTGAGTTACCAATTTTGTTGCTCGTTGCTTGAATTGTCAGCAGGTTAAGGCTGAACACCAGTCGCCTTAGGGTTTGTTGCAGTCGGTTAAAATTTATTTGTGGAAATGTGAGCAAGTGACGATGGCCTTTGTTAGTGGGTTGCCTTTAAAACCCACTAAGAAGGATTCTGTTTGGGTCATCGTGGATCGATTGACCAAATCTACTCACTTCATTCTGGTTCTAACTGATTATTCTCTGCAAAAGCTAGCGAAGTTATACATTTCTGATATAGTAAGACTACATGGGGTTCCAGTGTCGATTATTTTTTTTACAGAGATCCTTATTTTATATCTCGATTTTGGAAGAAGTTACATGAAGCTCTAGGTTCGAGATTGGACTTCAATACTTCGTTTCATCCTCAGACCGATGGTCAATCCGAGAGGGTGATTTAGATACTGAAGGATATGTTTCGGAGTTGTGTGATTGATTTCCGAAGTAGTTGAAAGGATCATCTGCTGCTAGCCGAGTTCGCATACAATAAAGGCTTCTAGTCTAGCATTCAAATGGCACCTTACGAGGCTCTGTATGATCGTAAGTGTCGTACTTCACTGTGTTGGGCTGAGTTGGATGAAAGTCAAATTTTGGGTCCTGAGTTGATTTCAGATACCGGGGATAAGGTTAGATTGATTAAGGATCGTCTGAAGGCAGTATCTAATAAACAGAAGTCTTATGCAGATCTGAAGAGACATGACATTGAGTATTAAGTGGGGGACTTCGTCTTTCTTAAGGTTTCTCCAAGGAAGAAGGTTTTGAGATTCGGTTGCAAGGGCAAGCTGAGCCCTAGATTTATTAAGCCGTAGCGAATTTTGAAGCGTGTAGAACCGATTACTTATCAATTGGAGCTGCCTCTGAAGTTAAACTGGATCCATTATGTCTTTTATGTTTCGATGTTGAAGCGGTACTGATCTAACCCATCTCACATTGTCTCAGTTGAAGAGATTGAGGTTAGACCGGACTTAACTTTTGAGAAAAAGTAGATTCAAATTCTAGATCGTGACATTAAGGTTTTAAAGAGGAAATCTATACCATTAGAGAAGGTTCTGTGGCAGAATCATGGCACTGAGAAGGCCACATAGGAATTTGAGGATTCAATGCATCAGCAGTATCCTCATCTTTTCTAATTAGGTAAATTTCGAGGTCGAAATTTCTTTTAGGAGGTAGAGTTGTAACGCCCTGAATTTTATTTTTTCTACTTTTGTGAAAATGTGGCACAACTGTGTATCTACTTTAGTGGTTAAATATTCTGGGAGTGTGTAAGAGGTATTAGGTTCAAGGCTTACCCTTGGCAAATCTTGTTAATTTTTGGGATTAAGTCCTATCCTTGAATGATAGGCTTATATTAAATTGCTTATAACTTCATATCAGAATGAGCCTGCTAGTTCGAGTGGTAAGAGGGTCAATATGTTGGAGGTTCTATGTTCAAATCCTGGCGCGAGCGTGGAAGTTCATTTTTGAATATTTGGCCGAGAGAGTTTTGGTTGAACAGAAATTCTAAGTAAGTGGGTTGCTAATGGGTTAGTGGGAGGAAAATTAGAGAGATTATCAGAATTTGATTAGTTTTGTTTCCTGTTTCCTAAAAAAATCCCTTCTTATTGTTTTTCCTCTTTCTTTTTCTTCTCCTTCGGTTACTGTTGTTTTTCTCTTGCAACTGTCATTGCTACGATTTCTATGAGATTTGTTAATTACGTGGTAAGTGAGGTTGGGTTCATTGTTAAATTTTGGTTTATGGGGTTGTGGACAAACTTTTTGATGGCTGATAAACGGTTGTATTGATAAATACTGAGGAATAGAAGAAAACGGTTAAGCAGAAGCTGTCACTCCAGAGGTTTAACTTACCACGCGTAATCAATTCTACGATGGTAAGTTTTCAGGTTTTAGTCGTTTTGGTTTTACTAATTGGAATTTGGTTGGTAAAAGTGTTGGGTATTCTGATTGTTAGGTTTTGAAAGGCTCGGGGGTGGATTTACATCAAATCGATACCAGGTGTGTACCCAAAACGCAAAAATTGAGTTTTCAGCAAAAGTAAAAAATGACCACAGTCGACGTCACATGGGCATGTGGTTGCCCGTGTGGTAGGCCATGTGTGAGGACACGGCCGTGTGATCAACGAAGGCATGGCCGTACACAAGACACGACCGTGTAGTAGCTCCCGTGTGGCCGTATAGGCCACATGGGCTAGGCCAAGTTGGGCGTGTAGGTCACACGGGTGTGTTGTCCCACATGGACACGCCACACGGGGGTATGGTATCTGGGTCAGGCCGTGTGATCCACACGGGCAAAGCCAATCTGAGCGTGTGGGCCCACACGGGCAACCCATATGGGCGTGTAGGCCCATCTATCTGAAATTTTCCCTAAGGTTGCACAAGTCGCCCCAAACAATTGTGGGCCTACTGTAGGGTCAGTAAGGGCTAACAAACCCTAAATTGTATGATCTGTTTGACTGATACCCTATAATGAACATGATAGAATTGTGCATGCGTGACTATTTATCTGTATGACTAGCTGTGATCTGACTGATAGCATGTTGAGCATGTTAAATTGCATAATTGTTTCAGTTTCTG
The DNA here is from genome assembly GCF_007990345.1 of Gossypium hirsutum. NCBI lineage: Eukaryota > Viridiplantae > Streptophyta > Magnoliopsida > Malvales > Malvaceae > Gossypium > Gossypium hirsutum. Next base: position 11,005,677 of record NC_053425.1, read on the forward strand.
ATATTGTTATTGGGGTGGGATGATATTTATTGGAGGAAGTGTTCTGAAAGGCAGTTTAGGCCTATTATCTTGCAACATGGTTGCATTATATCTATTATGTGCTGCATTGGTACAACATGGTGTGTAGGGTTGGGTGGGTGTTTTAAACCCCACATGGTGTGTAAGGATGGTCAGAGATGGTGTGTAGAGGATGGGGGTAGGATATCTGATTTCTGATTCTGATTTGCACATCTGTATCTGTATCTGAGATGGATTTAGGCCCGAATCTGCATCTGTATCTGTAATGGGCTTAGGCCTAATTTGTATCTATCTGATGTTTGATAATCATTATGTTTGCATGTCTAAATCTGCTGGGTTACACACTGAGTTTACGTAAACTTACTCATTTTCTGTTTGTTCTGTACACGTAACCCACAGAGTTAAGCGGATCGGTGTAGCGGAGGACTCGACGGTGACAACCCGCTTTTACTGTTTTATTTTGGTTTATGGTTTTATTTAAGTTTTGGCATTGAGATTGGAGAGGTTGTATTTTCTGAGACTCTCTAGACTCTTTTAAACTGTTTGGCGTTGGTTTTGGGTTTTTGGTTTTAACTTGTTTATAACTATGATGGTTTTACCTAAAACATGATTTTCTTAAAATGCAAACTGTTTTCCTTAAAACACAATGATTTTTCTAAGCTTCCGCTAAAATGATACGATTTAAGACAAGTTGACTAATTGAATAAATGTTTCGAAATAAATGAAAGCAATTAAGGGGTTATAAGCTTAAGGATTTTATCGAGTCAACTCCGTTTTCAAAATCCCTTCCATGTGAAATCGTCAGATTCGGCTATAACGTCTAAGCCGAGTTTGAGGTGTTACAATAAATTTATGAGTCAGTCGTTCAAAGGTACACAATGACATTGGAATGAAATCGAGGACTCTAAAGATATTTCATGCATGATGAATCTATACAACATTGAAATATACAATGTTGATTATGGTTTTAGGTAAGGTTATTTACTAAATTTGGTAAAGATGTAGAAGAGAAAATTTTGGATGTGAACTGAAAGCTAAGCCTCGCATAGATTTGAGGCTTTAAAAAAGGAATAGATAGTTGTATATGATATGATTTATAGACATAATAATAATGGTTTTAGTTGGGATAATAATAGGAAAATGGTTACTACAGGACACCCTATGTGAAATGCATGTCTAACAGTAATTATACCATCATGTTTTAGATGCAATAGTTATCAATTTATAATGAGCATTAGTAAATGTTTTATCATGTTTGGTTTGTATCTGATATTTAAGGATTTTCTTTGGTTTGTATCTGATATTTAAGGATTTTCTACTACTATCCTTATATTTTTACTTTTGGTAGAGCAACAAAAATGCTGGCGCTTAAAGGATGAAAAGTTTCCCTTAATTTAATGAGCTCACCTTGATCTATGGGAAAGATAAGTATACTGGAAAGAAAGCTCAAACAACTATTGATATATTGGATGAAGATAATGAAGTTAAAGATAATGATTAAAGCATGGCTCCAAACAAATCTTGACAATAGGAGCTCTACTGTGTCATCATAGTTAAAATGAATAAAGGTGCCAAGTTTGACAAGAAGGGGAAGATCAATGAAATCTGCGATATTGTTGATTTTGAAAAGAAAAAAAAAAGCATAATAATATATTTGAGTTTTCACTTAACAATCTGAGCAGAAACTTCGAAACTGAGGCAATGGTTGCACAAAAATATGAAATCTTGTTCGAAGAACTGTCACAAATTGAAGAGCTAATTGGAAATGAAGTGTTGCCTCAAGAAATATCGCCAACAATATTATAGAAATACGTGTCTTCTCTAGTCTTCTAGCTCATCAAAAATTAAAATGGGTTAAGGGATTCATCAATGGTGAGTACTTCTAATACTAGGTTGTTTATATTGTTGAACTCATGAGGAAAAAAAAAATTTACTACTAGTTTCAAATATGTTAGCCTTAGGGATAAATCTCAAAACTATAAATTAAATTTGGTCTAATGTGCAATTTTATATATGGATTTTAATTTTATGCATACATAAAAATTTTAGTTTGATCCAAGTCTCACAAATTATTAACACAATCATTGATATAGTACCATTTTATCAATTGATATATTTATTTCTTTAAATGTATATGGTTGAATCA